>NC_092828.1:63350456-63657493 GCF_039878825.1 Excalfactoria chinensis | reverse complement strand
AAATTGAACAACACATGCATTCACATCTGTGGCTATTAGAAATGTTCTGTGCAAAGCATTAGAAAACGGTTTCATGGAAATTGTTTCCTTCTTTAGAAAAAAAAAAATCTCAATGGTGGTACTGTTTCTTGTATCCTTTATAACTCTAGTGAGGGATGCACGTATGAAAAGAGATTAAAAATGTTAATGGTAACATTATTACTTTCTTATTTACACAAACTCTCACATCACTGGTTGGCATTCAGTTAGCTAAAGTTATGTATGTAAATATTGTTTATTCTTTAGTATGAGAACACATCAATGACATTTGTGTTCTGAAAAAAAGTTCTAGTTATCCAAATCTTCTGCAAAATGTAATATATATACATGGGTTGTTCTGAAAGTGTATGGGCTTCTATTTATTTCTTTGGAAACTACAACAGATACAGTGAGGATAATAACATTATTTTTGATGAAGTAACTTCTCTGCTAGAAAACAGATTTTTTCCAAGATAGTCACCACCATTAACTGCACATTTTCACCAGCAATGGGCAGGAGCCAGTATGCTTGTAAATGTCTACACCAGCAGAGATGGCCCACTGTTGCTGTCACCACTCACCATCTCACTATGCTCACATCCACTGTTTGGTCTCAATCAACATTAAGCAAGTGTTGATGAATATCAGTGGGTGTCATTTTTTCTTGCATGGAGGAATTCAGTGGCACACACCTCTTCTTCATACACACTTCCATGTTAGATGCCATTTTGTGAGACTGCCCCTTTGCTGCCATCTGTCTCACAACAACCATGTGTAACAATGTTGGTGGGAAGGTTCAGTCTGTACTGCCATACCACCAACATCTGCCTCTAACATCATAGGCCAAGATAATAAAATAGGAGGCATTAATTTTGGAGCAGCCCTTCTATTTCCTGCAGAAACACTTCCCTGCATCTGAAGTCTCTCTGTTTGGTACTGAGAACTGCATGTTCATTTTTGTGATCAATCTTTTCATCTCAAAACCAAAAAAAGCTCAGTGAGTCCTTCACTCAACTGCATTCTTTAAACTGTTGCCAGTCATCTTCAGTGTATTTTCTATTTCAAAAGAAAGCGTTCCATTCTGATGCCTCAGTTTTTGGGTGGTGAGGGTGAAGGGTTAACAATCTTTGAATGTGCATCTGACTCATGGGAGCAGTCTGAGGGTATGTCTATTGAGTGATACACCAAGCTGCATTGCACCCATCCACCCACAATGAACAAGCATGTTAGCCGGAAACATCCAGCTTTGAACTTGAATGTGTTGGTTGTTAAAAGGGGAGTCATTATTTAAACCTCAACTGTAAAATAAAGAAAAATAAAAAAAAATAATAATAACATGGTGATGCTTCCTTACCCAATTAAATGCCAAACTGCAGAAGAACTGCATTTGAATTTCAGCAACATAAATGCAAAATAGCTTCAGCAAAACAACTGAAATGTTTCCTTTAAAATTAAAATCTGGATTAATATCTGTAAGTAAAGAGGACTAGTAATATACTTTAAACAACAAGGTATCTGTGAACCATGATTGGTGAAGTGGTTCAAGCTGAGAAACACTGCTTTGGGTTACTATAACTTATTTTCAGTGATTATCCTTACATGATGTGTTTGACAGAGAAAACAGCACTAGAGTCAGCTGGCCTGCATCCATGCTAGCTGGGGACAGTGGCTGTATTTTTGATTCTTAGTTAGATGCCCTGTGGGTCCCAGTCTGTCCAGCACCTTTCTGGCTCTTTAACACTGTGTTATCTCTGGATGGAGTTTTCTTCAGTTCAAATTTCACCAAACAGCGAGAAGGCTATGTCACAGCTCATGGCTCTGAGAGCCTAAATGAAAGTGAAGGCTTCACATTTGCATGGAGTGTGAGATAGGGGTGGCTGTGGAAATGCATGACTGTGTAGGCGGCTTGTTGAAATTAATGTTGGAAGGCCTCCACAGACAGAAGCAGACCGAACAATTTTATGCTGTGTTTATCCATAGTTTTTCTCTGGAGCAGATCCTAGTGAAAACTCTTGGAGAAGACAGCAGGAATCCATTCACATACTATGGGTGATCAGAAGACTGAGATCCTGTTATAAAAATGGAAGGTAGACAATTTGTTATTATAATCACTTAAGGAAAAGTAATATAGTAGCAAAACTTTATTGTTTTTCTTGGTTTCTGCTTTATAAAAATTTCTGATTTGCACTTCTTTCTGTAGAGTTCTCTTCAGACTAAAAAAAATAAAAATCATTGTGTTTAATTTAAGAAAGGATAATTCTGCTGGGAGTTCAATCTCATAGAATCATAGAATTACAAGGTTGGAGTGGACCTACAGGATCATCTAGTCCAACTGTCCTCCCATAACCATTGCTACCACAAGCCACTAAACCATATCTCGTAGCTCCTCATCCAGAAACCTCTTGAACACTCCCAGAAATGGTGACTCCACCACCTCCCTGGGCAGCCATTCCAGTGCCTGACCACTGTCTGAGAAAAAAAGTTTTTCCTTATTGTCATGGTTTTGTGCTGTCAATATTCTACATCATGACATCATGTGCGGTATGAACTGTTTTGGTGGTATAAGAAAGTGTAACAGAGGATATGTGGAAGTGTAACAGAGGGTATGTGGAAGTGTAACAGAGGGTATGTGGAAGTGTAACAAAGGGTATGTGGAAGTGTAACAGAGGGTATGTGGAAGTGTAATAGAGGGTATGTGGAAGTGTAACAGAGGGTATGCGGAAGTGTGGAAGGTTCATGCTCCAGATCTGTGGAATGGCAGCATCCCGAGTACTCAGCCCTTGGAGGAAACTACATATCCCAGGGGACAACGCGGCCAGAGATGAATCACCAGAGGAGGAGGACACACATATAATCTCGCTCCCAGGCTGGAACGTCCTTCTTTTCGCCCTGTCTTTCGCTTTGGAGCGCTCCATCCCTGCCGTCTCGCTCTATCAGCAACGTTCCAGCCTGTCGCCTAGAGATTGCAGTAGGCCCCCGGTTCTCCGGGACTCTTTTTCTCTCTTTCTTTTTTCTCTGCCTTGTTTGATATAGTAGTTGTAGTTATATTGTATCATATTGTGTCTCGTATTTAGTAAAATAATTTCTTTCCTTAGATTGCTGCCGTTGTTTTTGTTCATTTCTCCCCTTCTAGGGGCAGCAGCCTCTATCACGGATAAATCTAGATAACCCGATTACATTATCTTGGTGGAGAATGCGGGCAATCTGATTCGATTAGATCTGCTGCTTTTTTAGCTTCCAGAACAACTCTCTTTTTGCTCTCTAAAAGCTTTGTTACAGGAGTGTTATTTTTTCATAGCTGCTCACTGAGAGCGTGACCTTGAAATTCCAGACGAACTGTCAACAGTCTGAGCTAGCTGCTCACTCTGAGCATTACTATCTTGCTTTTGTAAAGAAAACAAAGAGATTTCTTGCTCTCTCAGAGCACAGCTAGTTAGCTCTGACTTTCACAGGGCCTGCTAGCTACTATCAGCTATGAACCCACTCTTCATTCCTGTCGCTCTGTTTAGGGGATTGAAAGCAATCATGATCCTCTCAACATATTGTCCATACGTGCTTTCTTTTTGCGGAATTCTGTATCTATATAACCTAATAAGAACCGTGATGGAGACACCTGCCTGGTACTTATATGCAGTGTGGTATAATTTAATTGTCGGCACATACATTCCAGATGGAATAGCTAATTTAACAGACACCACGATGTTCAATCCAGTGTACAGGCTGTACTCTCAGATTGTCGTACGCTTTTCAACAGCCGAGGTAATATTAATTCTTGGTCTCATACTCATGTTCATGTTATCAATATCAGTGAATGTATATGTATTCCTATACATTCGTTCTATGCAGAAGTCTCCTCCAAAACCAGAGAATGCTGACTGGCAGGGAATATGGAAAGGTTTAGGAAAGATCTTAGAAGCGTGGGGACCCGCAGTGTCGTGGGATTTCACTATTGAACACCTGAGGGACCCTGAGAAATTAAGTGAGTACTTGGGTCAGAAATCTAAGGAGGTAAACATTATTTGGGGTTTGGCTTACGCATACCGTGCTCTGTATAATACTATTCTGGAGAGAGAGAGTTTCCGATCTGAGATTCAGACCAACAAAGATAATATCCAGGTCGACTCTAATCAGTCACGGGAGGCATCAGTAGCAATATCAGTTGCCCCTGTGGAAGGCAAGAAATGGAGACGGGTGTCCACGCGTCTAGAACGAAGAGAAGGAGGAGCAGAAGAAGAGGAAGCAGAAGAAGGTACCTCGTCTGGATCGGCACCGAGAAAGGCAAAAAGAAAGACTAAGAGGCGTGAAGAAGAGGCTGATGAGGAGGAAATTGTTTATCGTCGACCTCTAAAGCTGACTGAGATCCAAGGCTCAAGAAAGGAGTTCATACGGCGTCAAAACGAAGGTATCCTTGCCTGGTTGCTTCGCTGCTGGGACAACGGGGCCCACAGCCTGTCACTAGATGGTAATGAGGCACGCCAGCTAGGAAACATTTCCGGAGACACAGCTATCGACAGAGAGATTAGCAGATGTTCAGATGAAGATGCCACCCTCTGGGAGCGACTCTTAGCAGCTGTGAAAGTAAGGCACCCCTACAAGGCAGCTTTGAAGCTTAACGTTATTAAATGGGATACAATCCAAAGTGGTATCCAGTATCTGAGGGAAATGGCCATGGTGGAACTGTTGTACAACCCTGCGAATTTAAACGAACGTGATCCTGAGAATGTGAAGACCGATCCTGACATATGGCAGAAACTTACAAGTACAGCACCAGAGAAATACGCGTCATCACTGGCAACAACGTGTAAAGAATATGTGGACCACAACAGAAGGCCCGAAGTTAGTGAACTGATTAGGACACTTCAATACTTCGAACATCAGTTGTCCCCACTGTACACCGCCACTATTTCTGCCATCTCACAAGTAAAAGACCGGCTGGATGAGATGCACGAGAAACTATTTCCATTGACCAATCGTGACAAACCCATACAGGTATCAGCAGTGTCCAATGAAGATCAGAACGATCAAGGAAGTCTATTAAAGGAACTGATCAAACTAATTAAAGGTGATGAACACTACTCCTCACCTGTAAGATCAGAAGTCTCGGCAATTAGACGCACACGCTTCCCAGCTCGAGCAAGGAATAACAGTACAATTCCACCACGTGTTTCCATGTGGCGCTACCTACGTGACTGTGGAGAGGACATGAGGAAGTGGCATAACCAGCCTACTTCTGTACTGCGAGCACGGGTGAGAGAACTACAGAATAGACCAACCACCAGTAGAGCTGCTCCGGTTATCACAGGTAACCAATAGAGGGGCCCTACCCTCAGTCAGGGGAGGGACAGGGATAATAGAATTTATTGGACTGTGTGGATTCGATGGCCTGACACATCGGAACCACAGGAATATAAGGCACTGGTGGATACTGGCGCACAGTGCACTCTAATGCCCTCCAGTCATGAAGGGACAGAACCAATCCATATTTCTGGAGTGACTGGGGGCTCTCAAGAGTTGACTGTGTTAGAAGCCGAAATAAGTCTCACTGGTAAAGACTGGCAGAAACATCCTGTTGTGACTGGTCCAGGGGCTCCATGTATACTGGGTATTGATTACCTCAAAAGGGGGCATTTCAAGGATCCTAAGGGCTATCGATGGGCCTTTGGAATAGCTGCTGTAGATACAGACAATATTAAGCAGCTGTCTGTTTTGCCTGGCCTGTCAGAGGACCCGTCTGTTGTGGGGCTGCTACGAGTGAAAGAACAGCAAGTACCAATTGCTATAAAGACAGTACATAGACGGCAGTACCGCACTAACAGGGATTCCTTGCTCCCCATTCACGATTTGATTCGTCAGCTGGAGAATCAGGGAGTGATCAGTAGAACTCATTCCCCTTTTAACAGCCCCATATGGCCAGTGCGTAAAGCCAGTGGAGAATGGAGGCTAACTGTAGACTACCGTGGCCTGAATGAGGTAACACCTCCACTGAGTGCTGCTGTGCCAGACATGTTGGAACTCCAATACGAGCTGGAGTCAAAAGCAGCCAAATGGTATGCCACCATTGACATTGCTAATGCCTTCTTCTCCATTCCTTTGGCTGCAGAATGTAGGCCACAGTTTGCCTTCACCTGGAGGGGTATTCAGTATACTTGGAACCGTTTGCCCCAGGGGTGGAAACACAGTCCAACCATTTGCCATGGACTGGTCCAAACTGTGCTGGAACAAGGTGGTGCTCCCGAACACCTGCAGTATATTGATGACATTATTGTGTGGGGCAATACAGCAGAGGAAGTTTTTACAAAAGGAAAGCAAATAATTCACATTCTTCTACAAGCCGGCTTTGCTATTAAGCGAAGCAAAGTAAAAGGGCCTGCCCAGGAAATTCAGTTCCTAGGTATCAAGTGGCAGGATGGACGTCGTCACATCCCAGCAGATGTGATCGACAAAATCACTGCCATGTCTCCACCAACTAACAAGAAAGAGACACAGTCTTTCCTGGGTGTGGTGGGCTTTTGGAGGATGCACGTTCCAAACTACAGCCTCATTGTAAGCCCCCTTTATCACGTAACGCGGAAAAAGAACAATTTCACATGGGGCCCTGAGCAGCAGCAGGCTTTTGAGCAGATAAAACAAGAGATAGCCCGTGCCGTGGCCTTGGGGCCAGTACGGACGGGACAGGATGTAAAGAACATCCTCTACACTGCTGCTGGAGAGAAAGGTCCCACTTGGAGTTTGTGGCAAAGAGCCTCAGGAGAGACCCGAGGCCGACCCCTGGGATTTTGGAGTCGAGCATATAAGGGGTCTGAAGAGTGCTACACTCCAACTGAGAAGGAGATCTTAGCCGCATATGAGGGGGTTCGGGCTGCTTCCGAAGTAGTTGGAACTGAAACACAACTCCTCCTGGCACCTCGAATGCCAGTGCTGAACTGGATGTTCAAAGGGGAGGTTCCTTCCACCCATCATGCTACCGATGTCACCTGGAGCAAGTGGATTACCTTGATTACACATCGAGCAAGAATGGGGAACCTCAATCGTCCAGGAATTTTAGAGGTGATCATGGACTGGCCTGAAGGTAAAAGGTTTGGAACATCACCAGCAGAAGAGGTGTCACGCGCCAAAGAAGCCCCACCATACAATGAACTTCCGGAAAACGAAAAGAATTTTGCCCTGTTCACTGATGGATCGTGCCGCCTTGTTGGGAAACATCGCAGATGGAAGGCTGCTGTGTGGAGCCCTACACGACAAGTTGCAGAGGCCACAGAAGGAAGAGGAGAATCGAGCCAATTCGCAGAGGTAAAGGCTGTCCAGCTGGCCCTAGACATTGCTGAGCGGGAGAGATGGCCAGTGCTTTACCTCTATACTGACTCATGGATGGTGGCCAATGCCTTATGGGGATGGCTGCAGCAATGGGAACAAAACAACTGGCAGCGGAAGGGTAAACCTGTTTGGGCCACTGAACTATGGAAGGACATCGCTGTCCGAACAAAGAATATGGCCCTAAAGGTGCGTCATGTAGATGCCCACGTGCCCAAGAGTCGAGCAACAGAGGAACAACAAAATAACCACCAAGTAGATCAAGCAGCCAGAATTGAGGTGGCTCAAATTGACTTGGACTGGCAGAATAAGGGCGAACTATTTCTAGCTCGATGGGCCCATGAGACCTCGGGCCATCAAGGAAGAGACGCAACATATAAGTGGGCCAGAGACCGAGGGGTGGACTTAACTATGGACACTATTGCGCAAATTATTCATGATTGTGAAACGTGTGCTATAATCAAACAAGCCAAGAGGATGAAACCTCTCTGGGAGGAAGGGCGATGGCAGAAGTATAAATATGGGGAGGCGTGGCAGGTTGATTATATCACCTTGCCACGATCTCGCAGTGGTAAATGCTATGTGCTTACCATGGTAGAGGCAACCACTGGGTGGCTTGAAACATATCCAGTACCCCATGCCACCGCTCGAAACACCATATTGGGTCTTGAGAAACAAGTCCTGTGGCGGCATGGCACCCCAGAAAGAATTGAATCTGATAATGGGACACATTTCAAAAATTCACTTATAAATACTTGGGCTAAAGAGCACGGCATTGAATGGATTTATCATATTCCCTACCATGCACCAGCCTCTGGTAAAATTGAACGATATAATGGGTTATTAAAAACGATGTTGAAAGCAATGGGTGGTGGAACATTTAAGCACTGGGAGAAGCACCTGGCAGAAGCCACTTGGTTGGTCAATACTAGAGGATCTGTCAATCGCGATGGTCCTAGCCGATCTAGTCCCCTACACACCATAGAAGGAGATAAAGTCCCTGTTGTGCATGTGAAGAGTATGTTGGGAAAAGCTGTTTGGGTCCTTCCAGCCTCTGGAAATGGCAAACCTGTCCGTGGAACTGTTTTTGCCCAGGGACCTGGGTGCACCTGGTGGGTGATGCAGAAGGATGGGGATGTTCAGTGTGTACCACAGGGCAAATTGATGCTGGGGGAGTGCAGTCAGTAATTCCATGTATCTGTGTAACCATGATGTAATAATGTAGAATAAGGGGTGGAATGTCATGGTTTTGTGCTGTCAATATTCTACATCATGACATCATGTGCGGTATGAACTGTTTTGGTGGTATAAGAAAGTGTAACAGAGGATATGTGGAAGTGTAACAGAGGGTATGTGGAAGTGTAACAGAGGGTATGTGGAAGTGTAACAGAGGGTATGTGGAAGTGTAACAGAGGGTATGTGGAAGTGTAACAGAGGGTATGTGGAAGTGTAACAGAGGGTATGTGGAAGTGTAACAAAGGGTATGTGGAAGTGTAACAGAGGGTATGTGGAAGTGTAATAGAGGGTATGTGGAAGTGTAACAGAGGGTATGCGGAAGTGTGGAAGGTTCATGCTCCAGATCTGTGGAATGGCAGCATCCCGAGTACTCAGCCCTTGGAGGAAACTACATATCCCAGGGGACAACGCGGCCAGAGATGAATCACCAGAGGAGGAGGACACACATATAATCTCGCTCCCAGGCTGGAACGTCCTTCTTTTCGCCCTGTCTTTCGCTTTGGAGCGCTCCATCCCTGCCGTCTCGCTCTATCAGCAACGTTCCAGCCTGTCGCCTAGAGATTGCAGTAGGCCCCCGGTTCTCCGGGACTCTTTTTCTCTCTTTCTTTTTTCTCTGCCTTGTTTGATATAGTAGTTGTAGTTATATTGTATCATATTGTGTCTCGTATTTAGTAAAATAATTTCTTTCCTTAGATTGCTGCCGTTGTTTTTGTTCATTTCTCCCCTTCTAGGGGCAGCAGCCTCTATCACGGATAAATCTAGATAACCCGATTACACTTATGCCTAATCTAAACCTTCTCTGGCACAACTTGTGGCCATTTCCTCGGGTCCTGTTTGTTGCCTGGGAGAAGAGGCCAAGCCCCCCCTCATTACAACCTCCCTTCAGGAAGTTGTAGAGTGCAATGAGGTCTCCCCTGAGCCTCCTCCTCTCCAGACTGAACAATCCCAGCTCCCTCAGCTGCTCCTCATAAGACTTGTGCTCCAGACCCCTCAACAGTTTCATTGCCATTCTCTGGACACATTTCATCCACTGAAAATACCCAGAATATGTGTCCCATCAGTTAATTAATTCTGCAATGGGAGATTTCTCATTTCTGAATGTTCTCTTATAGTTACTTAAGCTTCCTATTCTCACAGCACAGTCATACTAATTTAGTGAAAAATAATAAAAATATGACTAGGAAAAAAACAAAGCAAAAATGAAAGGTTAATTGTGATGGTCCTTCAAAGCAAGCCTTCTCAGTCAGACTTGCAAAGATGAATTCATAAATTTCAGGAGTGTGCTGTAGATTCCCAGACCAGATGGTTTTTTATACATTTTATGTCCTTCAGACCCCAACTTTATTATGTTTCAAATGAGACAGTGCTGTAATTGTGGTAGTGTCATATCAGAAATTCCTTATTGGTCGCCCATGAGCACAGGCATACAATCTATCTATTGCAGATTGCTCTCTCCTCGTATTTCAAGTAAATAATTGCTTCCTCTTCTGCACTCCGATTCTCTAACATCTGCTGAGGCTCAACCCTTTCTTGCAATTCTTCATTTCCTTCCCTAAGTGACATTCAAATATACAGCATGCATATATGTGGAAGTTGTTGTCAAATTGCTATATTCACCAAGGGAAAATGTCCATCATAAAATTGCTCTGTGGGTTACTTCATTTGCAATATTTCTCCCTGGAAACATAGTGCCCCAAGATACTGAGGCAGCAGGAAGTAATGAAATGTATTTTTCATACTCTCACTTTTCATTTCGATGTATTAAGCAGGTCTTTAAACTGCTAGTCTAAACTATTATGTCTTATTTTAGAAAGCCTTTATAATAATTGTGAATAATTAGAACCCAAAGTGCTTGCTACTTGTAAATGAAAAGAAATGCTTAGCCCTTCTTGCAGAAGCCATTTGAAATGTTCTTTTTAAAAACCCATTGATTTTATTTCATACTGCTGGTTTATCCTATTTTACTCAAAATAAAGATATTCCCATAATTCCAAATGCTTAAGAGCTTGAAACTACAACTATAGTAGAGGTAATGTTAGTCAGAAAAATTACGTCTGAAAGAATGGGGATATAATTTTTCAACTTCAATTTCTTTTCCTCAAGATTTAATTTTTTAATTTTAATTTTATTTTATTTTTTTCTTTATGGTTAAGCAGATAAATGAAGGCCCTGGTGTAGTAATTCTGTTTGACCTTTAGTCCCTGCTATCTATATGCTTCTGGTCATTTGTAATGTCTTGGGATGTGAGTAGTGCCAAAGAACACAGCAAAAAGAAAGAACAAAAATTACAGAAGCCAATAATATGCTGAATTGAAAATTGTCTTTAGCAGGAAGGTCATCAGGAGACAAATTATCCATTGCAAACTGAATGAATATATGGCAGTGTTAAAGAATAGGTTTATATGTGCTCTAGGCATTAAATAAACACACATCTCCTGGAAACAGGCGTGATTCTTGCCTCCCATGCCCATGAATACCAAGGAATTCCCAATAAGCCTTCAAGGCCAGGCTGGATGGTGCTCTGGGCAACTTGGTCTTATATCTGATCTAGTAGTTGGAAACCCAGCCACTGACAGGGGGCTGGAACTAGAGGATCACTGAAATCTTTTCCAAACCAACCCACTCTATGATTCTAAAGAAAATGCTGAATGTCTCAAATTTGACCCAATTTCTGTCCATGTCTCAATGCTACTGCAAGAGATATCTGTCACTAATGTGGGGCTACACCAATGAGTAAAACATATCATTGTACAAGGTCACATTTACCTGCGTTTTCAAACAAAAAATAGTCATATTTGCAGACCAGTGTGCAATTTGCTTTTCACCGTGAATACTAGCTGACTCAGCACACAAAAATGAGACAGGTCTCACTTTGCTTTGTTATCATTAAATTAAAGGCTTGAAAACCTCTGATAGAAGTCTCTATAGCAGCAAAGAACAACAACAATGTTTTAGATTAGATAAATCTTTAATTTGAAAATAATAGTTTCCTGAGGCTCGAGGAAATACAATGAAAATGTTTGTAAGCTTGAGTTCTGAAGTTTTTATTATGCTAAGGATAATGTTACTTACTGTCTCCTCAAATTTAGAACATACCGTAGGAAGCTTCTGGTCCTCACATTACCAACTGTTAGTTACTTCCTACTTCAGCAAATTTTACACTGGCAGTGTAATTTACACTGACAGCCAGATACCAATGAGATTAGTGAGAAATTGCCAAACTGCCAGGAAACTTCAAATCTTTTAGTCTTTGACTAATTAAGTACAAACTTTTTTGTTGTTGTCTTTTTGTTTTGTTTTTTAATCATAATGATTATGATTAATATATCTGAAATGTTTTAAATTTCAACGATCAATACGTCTGTTTAGTAGAAACATTCTGAGATACAGTTTGCAAGTTTAATGTAAATACAGTACGCAGGTGATGACATAGTAGAGATCTTTAGAATCAGTAATGTAACTGTGACCCCAATTTGCTGTGCAGTTGTTATTGCCAACTATTCTACCTATATATATGAAACTTATGGACTCCCACATACAGCACAACATATAGCACAACCTTCAAAGCTGTATGGAAATAAATTATATCATAGGTAATTCTCTGGTTAATTCATGGGTAAATCATCATCAAAATAAATAAATAAAGAAAATTGTAAAAAAAAAACAACAATTAAATGCAAAACAACAGGAAAAAAAATAAGATCAGAGTTTCTGTCTACATAGTGCAGCAATTTATGTAATATATAGAGAGACATGAAAAAACTACTTTTTAAAACTAAAAATAGTTAATGTTCAGAAATCTAGATTCAGCAGGCTACATGAAAGCTAAAAATCTACATTTGATCTTTCTAATGTACAGAATGGATGGAAAACCACAGTGTGCAATAGCAGCACACACAGTTGTCATTGCCGGTAGGGAAAATTTAATCTGTTGTGTTTTCCAAGTTCCTTTTCTCTAGAAAGTTTGTATTTGAAATATGATCAGATCATTTCTGCAGCAGAAATTTGTTCTAAGAAATAATATATGAAAAGTGATAGTAAAGGCAATAATTGTGATGTAGCATGGCAAAGGTGCAGAGGTAGAAATAAAGTTGTTGCTGTAAGACTTTCGGTTCTATCTTTAGGAAAAGTTAAGGACTCTAAAACCCAAATTAAAAAAAGCATCTGCGTTCATTTCAGAGTTAGACATGTAAACCAGAATCTATCTTATTATCAGCTACCTAGTGATATCCTTCCATTCAGCACATTGGCTTATGTAAGTCTCTTGCTCCTACATTATTAGATCAAATGCCAAAAGCTTGTTTGTGAATTACAGTGGGCATTTTGGTGCCTATTATTCAATGTGACACTGCCATAACTATGTTCTGCTAGTGACTCTCACGCTGCCTTCCACTTTTGCTGGCTTACTCATTTATTCATGACTCCATGAAAATCCCTAGGAAAAGATATGGACGTGTATGTAATTTGGTCTAATTTGGTCTTCAATAATCTTAAAATAACTGTCTGTAAGATTATCTTAGCTTTATTTTCTACCTGAAAAATAATTCTGTAGGTAGGTCAGTAGGTAGATTTCAAGGGAGGAATAAAGAAACCCAAAACCCATAATAATTTATTGTTTAGTGCTGTGCTCTTAAGATGACAATCTTTTGCTAAATGAGAATAAGGATTTCTTTTTTTTTTTTTTTTCATCCAAATGTACCTTACTAAGTGCAGTCCTGAGGTAAAGAGATTTGCTTTTATGAGGTGCTGAAGATGCACTTTAGCTTCACTAATAGTATGATTCACTAATAGTACTTTAACTAGACATTAAAAGAGTAGCTGTAATACGAAACTGCTTTTCCTATTATCATCCTAGTTAATTTATTTTTAAGGAACACTAGAGTTCAGCTCTGCTAGTCTCCATAAATAATAAAAAAAGGATACTCACAGCTCTGTGAAAATACTGGACAAAAAACAAAACAAAAAAAATGCTAAAAATGAAAACAAATTATACCTACTGAAATTTCCAGAAGTGAGTTCTTTGAAAACTGACACTGCCCGGTCATTTCTTGGAACTCTATTGGCTATTATTAAAAAATAAGTTATTTGTATAGAATTACATACATGCATTATTCCTCACTTGACTGGTACTTATAAATGCTGTTTTCAGGGCATATTTTGATAATTAATTTAAAGGATTTGCAAGCTGCTAAAAATTATGAGCTATAATCATGGCTGGAATTCTCCATGCATTTGAAAATAATTTATTTAAGGTATAGTGTCAGAGTAAGACCTGTTTCTGCTTTAATAATTATTACACAATTGTGATATGAAATGTGAAGTGAATTATGCAAAAAATGTATTAACTCACTCCTTGCTCCTTGTAAATAGCTTTTTTCTAAATTACCCATTGCAGCTTGATAATTTTTTTTATATGCAAAACATTGCACAATGTTAAGTTTGGCACTTCTAGTCATGAAATTTAGATGTCTAAAGACTTACAGTAGGAGTTACTACATTAATTATATTATAAGTTGGCTAGCTGGCTTTCAGTTAGGCATTAAATTGGTGAAATCAAGACAATAATATCTCACCAATTCTTATAAAACTATGGAGTTGGTATGATTTTGGAAAACTAAAATGAACTGTTTGCAAATTGTCCTTAAATTAAGACAAATCTTTACTCTTATGATTATTACTGTTGTTATTATTATTTTGTATGTATGTAAGCAGAAAGGAAACTAATATTTTTTCTGCTTCAGTAACTTTCTGCCAGGGACAGTGTTACATTCAAAAACTTCATATGAGAGTCATACTTCAGTGTTAAACTATTTCACATTGTTAGTACTGAAATTACAGCTGTATCCAGTTTAAATCCCAAGATAGCATTACCATGTATTTCTAAGAAGTACAGGCTAGATCTGTGATTGAAAAATCAATTGGACTGTAATTTAGTAAGGACAGAAGGACCCTAACCCATTACAGCTGTTAAAAATGGAAATATCTCATAACCTTGTAGTGACATTGTAATGCCTGAAACAGGTCCAGATAACTGTAATCAAACTTTTTAGATCCTTTTATATTCTGTCAGTGAATTTTCATTTCTCAATTCTGTGGATGGAACTTGCTGTAACAACATCAAGAGACTTTTAATAATGCCTGTGTGGTATATTTTAAATGTCAAGAAGTAAGAAATTCAGAACCAGTGCTACTTTTCTCCTGGACTTTTGTGTCAGCAAACGTCTCATGTTAAATACATGATATTCCTGGGGAAAAAAAAAAAAAAAAAAAAAAAAGAATAAAAAAAAAATCAAGGTAAAGAATAAGATGATCAACCAGTTCTTACATTTCTGAGAATGAGGTATATGCGTTAGGTAAGAAATTTCAGTCTTTTGAAAACTTTTTAAACATGTGTGTTGAAAAGCTGCTTTAATACTTTCCCTTCCTTTAAATTTCAGAGAAAATATGTAGTCTGAAGGTAAGAGGAACACGTTTTCTATTGGTCCAAAGAATTAATCAGTACTTTAAAAAGAAAAGGAATTGATATAAAAATGTTATTTATGGCAAAAATAAGAAATGATCAGCTGCTTCACAATTGCAAGATAGAAAGACTAGTCTTCTGCTATCTTTTCAATTATCAATGCACAGTAGTTTTTAAAAAGACATTGCTTTATGAATGATGGCTTACAATAGACAGATAACCTTCTTAGTAACACAACATTTTAGTATTTAGTGTCCATAAGAAAATCCTTACTCATTTTTGAACGCCACTCAGGACGTCATCTAGGAGATGTGTCTTGAGAGGATGAACCTAAGAGCCTTTTGCTTTACTGTTATCTACATATTTGTGAACTGACTTTGATTTATGATTACCAGTAGGAATTTCTCAAAGAACACTGTACATGAGCATGCTACCGGTAACACATCTGTTCCAAATTGCATTTTTCCAGATGAACAAAGTCATTTGTTACTGTTACTTTCTTAGAATATAAAGGTTTGTCAACACATGGGGAAAAAAAGACATTCATAACCTACGTAGTAGTCTCAAAGAGATAGAGAAACATAATTTAATCAATGCAAATTTACTTGCCTCTATCTTCACAGAGAAAACTGAGTGTATAATTGTAGGATACATTTTATCGAGGAAAGAAATGCCCCAAGAAAGACTGCCCCTTACTCCTTTCATTCCCAGCATACTCAGCCCTTCATGCTTCTCTTCCTGTTATTATGGGGGGGGGGAAAGCATTATTTTGGGGCACTGTGAGCCAGACCAATGAGTTGATCTAAATTAATTCATTTGGATTAATTCTCTTTTTTAAACAAGGATCATTTGAAGGACATTTCTTAGGATGGTCACCTAAATAACTGTGTTTGTACAATATACACAACAAGACAAATGAACAACAGTAGTTACAGGAGTAATGATGGGAAAAAGCAGAATAGAGCAGGAAGTTTCTAAGCTGTCTTCCTTGCTGAAGATTAAAATGCCTTTTTTTTTTTTTGTGGCAGCTGGTGCTCAAGAGAGAACTTTTAAATAGCACCCAACACTGAACACAAGCAGATGATTCAGATGATTCTCAAGTACCCTGAACACCTGTGAGAGAAAACTTTGAACTAATTGACCCAATCTACAATACAGCAAAGTCAGCACTGAAATGCAGTATTTATTTTTTTAACCAAACAGAATTCATTTTAAGAGATTCCTTTTACTTTATGCATGATAATGTAGCTAATATTCCCATTTTCAATCATATTTGCAAAGCTGATCTTTATATTAGGACAAATAATCAACAAAAATATTATATAAAAAAAAAATCATTTTATTCTGTCTCCAATTAGTCTTCTTGCAGGAATAGCCAGCCATTATTTGATGTAACTATTGGATATTGGTTCACAAATATATTTTTAATTCAGAATTGTGTTAAACATTATACTGAAAAAGATTTTCTTTCTTTAAAAGGCTGTTTTCACACTGGTCCAACAACACATGGTTGAAAAACTTTGTCTTTACAGAACCTAATCACATAATTAAGCTTATGTAATTAAAATATATATTAAAGGGGGATGTTGTCAGTATTTGGGTATATTTACATGGATTTGTAATGCAAAATTGGACAGACCCGTCCTCAGCATGCATATTTAATGCTTGGAGACTTTTTTTCTTAGTAAATTCCTGTGTTCTTAGACTGATTTGATATTATTCTCCAGTAAGCTATGTAACCTGCCAAGGGAAATAATGCTGAAACACATCAATAATTCAGCATTTTCAATCAGCTTGATTAACAGTATTTTTTTTTTTTTCAAATAAAAAAAAATCATTATTTACATATAACACTATGCCATTGATGCAAACAGTATAAAAAGTAATATCTGCATGTAATGGTAGTTCTATGCAAAGTAGTAGAGCAGAAGTTGAAATGCTCTTTCCACGTTTCCTTTTCTTTTTTTTTTTTTTAATTATTTCTTCTATATAGCCCAAGAAATTAAGATATGCATGAGCAGTGTAGTAGGTGTTGATGAATAATGCCATGAATACTAGACTGCCTATAACTTCTATCTTACGCTTCTGTGTGGAGTAAAGGATGTAGAGGGTCATAAGAAAAGGATCAACTTAGAGACAATTTTTTTGCTTCACATCCTCTAACCTCAAAAATACTCCTTCCTTACATGTGCTCTCTGTGCACCTGACAGGTGCAAAATAAGTTTAAGTTCAGTTTTATATTTGGACAGATTATTTGTTTCAGGAATTACTGCCTCTAAGAATTAGCACAGATAAAACTTAATACCTAGAAAAAGCAAGCATTCACCGTCAACCAAATAATTACATTTTCTAACATGACAGGTAACTCTGGTAGGAAGCCAGTCACTCAGGAAGATTTTCCTGCAGTACATTCAATTGAATATTATTATAACAAAGAAAAAAAAAATAAAATGTGATGGATTTAGCCATATCTATTCTATATAGTCTTATAACTAAAATCTACTGAAGGGATGAAATGTTCCTATTCTGAATGATCGTTCCTTTTTATTCTGAAACTAACTAGAATATACAAACTTGGTTTGTCTGTGAATGTATTTAAGACTGAAAGCACAGAAGGCAGTAATGGATGGTTCAGCAATTTCATTATCTTTAACTGAAGACGTTACTTCCCTGCAGGCTACCGGCTTGATTCTTCTGAGCACAGGATTTCATAAGCTTTGAGTCACTCTTCAGTACCCGTGTGCACTTCTAAAGGAAATACATGCATGCTCCTCAGTTTGCAAACTCTGTTGTTAACATTGTTCCTTGTATTTATGTTAATCAGAGTAGCAGAGATGATTTAGCAGAATGCATGTAAGTTTGTCAAAGTACAGAAAGCTATTAGATGGCAGTGTCTTCAGTTATGCATTCCAATCACAATACTGTATTCACCATTTGCATCATGTCTTGATACCTTTTAGAGTAAAAGTGAGCACCTTACCATTTCAGTCCAAATCGGTAGCAGATGTATCAAGGTTTTATTTCTTTATCTTGACTACAAGTTATACTGTGAATATTTAATGTAAGGAATGCTTGAGGATATTTTTGTTGTTTTAATGATGAGATTTAATAAGTATAACTGGAAAACCTCAGAGATCAATTTGTGTAGCACTGCAGTGTGGGAAAAATAAGACAAAGAAGGAGAAAGAATAAAACACTGCCTTCAAAATTTTGCACTCTGCCAAAACTGCATCAGCTTTAAACATGCCTCACAGTCCAAAACTTCACTAAGAGCTTCACAGTCAAAACAACCAAACCCTTTCATCAGACCAATTGAAGAACTGAACTTGTATTTTTGCCTCTGAAGACACTGGTATGTAAAAAGGAGGTTGGTCTACATTTGTTTTCTCCAGCAGAAGTCCAAAAACTAAAGTCATTACAACCACACTAAATGCCTGTGATCTCACAATATCAGAGGATTATGCCCAACTAGAGGGCATGATTCCTAGATCCCTGTCAGCTTTAGTCAGAAAAATCAGCATGGAGCTGAGTAAGTACATTTGCTCAGTCCTGGATGCACACAAAGTACTTCTGTAATTTTTCAAGTCATGTATATGCTTCCAGGGTTGTGTGGTGCTGAACCGAATGCTGCCAAAAAAGCTGCAGAATTATCCTGAAGTTTTGTGTGTTATTCTGAACAAGGTTTTAAGTTTTACATGGCTGGTGTCATCTTAACATTTTTTGGCCTCTATCACTAGGATGTGATTTATGGCTTAAAAGAAATTGCCCAGTACACATTCCACACAACTCCCTGAATTTCCTAATCTCAGCATTTCTTAAAAGAAATTAAATTACTAGGAAAGAATAAGGTCAACCACTTTCTCTCTTCATTCCTGTAAAGCAAAGGCAGAAAGTTTCCTTGAGATTCCTAAGGAGAATTCAGGTTTAGACTTCCTCAAGGTGTGACTCAGGTAGACCTGTTTACTTCATGTCAGTCATCAGAATCATAACAGTTTTTAAATTTCTTCAGCAAGGTGCCAAGACTGGCCTATATTTGTCTGATTCCTCTCCACAGTCTTCCGTATGAGAATCTATAGGTCTCTTTATTTCTTATCTTTATTTCACCTCTAAAGATTATGTATGAACTCAAATCTGAAGAGGAGTGAAAAGGGCCAAAACCTTAGATCCATAATGAGCCAAAAAACATCTCTACATGGGGATGAATGTGCTTAGCAGAAGCTGGATTCCTTCTGACACTTGCAAATTTGCAGCAGTTTCTAAGTGTCATCAGCAACATTTAGAGATAGATTTCACAATATACTGGTGAAATGTTCCTGAAGTGTGGGCACAGTTAAAGAATTCACCAGATCATCTGAATGGTTTCTATTCAGACTGGCCCAATCTGATTTAGATGGACTATTTTCTTTTTTTTAAATCTACATACAATGAAAAGAGGAATAGAACTGCTCTTCGGTGGAATACACTCATTTCAGGAATAAAGAAACCCTTTCATAAAATCAGTGAGGCTGGAAGAGGCCTCTGAGATGGGCTAGTCCAATCTTCTTGCTTAAGCAGGGTCATATAGATCAGGATGTAAAGGACAACATCCAGTCAAGGTTTAAATATCCTGAAAGGTGAAGTTAATCTACAGGCTCTCGGTACCCCTGGATGCTCCAATTCATTAATCATCGTCACGTTCCTTCTTTGTACTTACTACAGTATGGCCACATTGCTGGATTACTACCACAAATAGCTTGTATTACTATCCACAAATATTTTTTTCTCATAGTTTCCAAAAGCTATAGTAGAAACTGAAGCCAAACAATTTAGTTTCTTCTACATTCAGATGGAGCCTATTAGTGACAGTGCATGTGTAAGTGTGGGTATGTAATACCCACTACCACGTTACCATATCTAAATTAACTTTAAAGAAGTTGCTTGGATGCTGATAACAAATGGCATTAGCTGACAACATGAAGCACTATACCATTTTAATAGCAGCCTAGACAAGAGAGATAAATTATTCACATAAGTTATAATGCAGCGAGATGCTTTTCTCCCATTCGTATAACTCATTCTCTAATCTCCATATCATTTTCTGATCTAAGCAATTTTTAAGTAGCAAAAGCATGGGAACAATTAATATCTGAAAAAAAATAATAGTTAAAATGAGAATCACTCTCTGAAAAATAACTTGGTACAAAAATTTGAGACTAGGCTATATTAGAAGTTGAGGAAGATACATTTTTACATAGTATAGGAACTTCTGTGCAATTTCTGTCATGAGACTCTTCCATGCCCATAATACATGGCTTTAGATGCTCCTTTAGCAAAGCTCAACCTAACAGGTTAACACAGTTCTAAGAAACAGCCACTGCTGTCAAAAAGATGACAGCAGAGCTTTCCAACTTATGTGGCTGCATCCCAGCCCTGATATAGCTATCAAAATGTTAGTTCCTCATTCTGTGTATTCAGTAAAAGGGCTTGCCTATAACTCAGTTTTTATAATATCGGTCATCTCTACAGCACAGCATGGTTTCAAGTCTTTCACCACATGGGACAGTTGACAATTCACTGTGAAATAAGAGAAATTTTTAATAGGAGTCATACCATTCTTCCTTCCCATGACCCATCTGCCCATCTGTCCCTGCACCTGGTAGGAGTAGTCAGGAGTTTTCTATGGCATAAATGCCATGTGTTGTTTGCTGAACTGAAAGTATTTCTGTAACAGAGCATTACTGCTACTTAGTGGAAATATTTTTCTCATTAATGCATTTGCTTTATCTCCAAAACTTTGTACCAGTCTTCTTATTTCATATCCTACAAAAAAGGTTAAAGAACAGTCAGAAACCCTCTCTTCATTTCTTCTGAAAATTCTGCTACACTTTTCAGGGAATAGTTAAATAGTCTCCAAGAGAAACAGCTGGGGGAACACCTGTTTACAAGAGCAGATAGTGACAGGACAAGGGGGAATGGTTTTAAACTAAGAGGGGAAGTTTAGGTATTAGGAGTTAAGTTTTTCACTGGTTTAGTGGTTGGCAACACTGCACATAGCAGGGGGGTTGAAACTAGATCATCACTTTGGTCCTTTTCAACCCAGACCATCCTACAATACTATTCAAAAAAAAAAAAAAACAAACAAACAAAAAAACCCTCTAACTCAAGTTCCTCAGAAGAAAAACCTGGATTCAAGTTCTTCCTTCATAGAGACATATAATCATAGAATGGTTTGGAATACTTAATATATAAAATTTACATACATTTATGATGTTAACTCAGGAAGTGAAATGATGCACTATCTCCCTCAAGCACATTCCCTTATTAGTAAGTTAAAAAGTCAGCCTCTCACTGGTCCTATTAATCTTTAATTATTCTTATGTAAAACAGAACAGTTTTGTTGAATCGAGACTTTCTCCTATGTTTCTGTAATCACACCGAAGCACTGTGATTAAAGTAAACTACTGGGAAATTATAACTACAGATCTAACTCATCCAGCACGTAAGATATTTAAACAGAACTTAATCTATCCTAGACAAATACATGGGCCTATGGGAGAAAACACATGAACAGGTAGTTCTTTCTGCATACTATGAAGAAAAAGCAACCTTAATTCAACCCGACCAGCTCATTCATACATTTAAATTATAGTCTTTGTATAACAGAATACCTAAAATGCTTGCCTACAATCAAAAAGTGGATTTTTCAAAGTTTCCTACCTGGCACAAAGTTCATAGTGATGATATCATGTTTCAGATGCATCATAATAGTCTCCATGGACCAATAACAAATGTCACAGGAGGTGAAAGTATCTTCAGGATATATATATGTGTATATATGTGTGTGTGTATATATATATACATATATATACACACACACTCTTTACCTCTAAGATTCTTGAGTAATGAAATTAGAATAATAGTTCTAATTTTTTTTAGTATTTATCTTGTTCACAATATTTTATAAAAGATTCCATGTTTTCCAAAGGGGTTTAGCAGCAATAGCCTCAGCTGCCAAGATACTTCCTTTACTGCAAAAAAAAGTTAATTTGTAGGTTTGTTTCTGATCTCTGGGGATTTCTAAAGATCATCCTTTCTCCAGTCTTATGAGGTCAGCAGCTCATGATCAACAACCAAAGCCTGAAAGCATTTTTATGTAGATGGGAAGAAAGTAAATTCTTTTATGAATTGTTTTCAAGGGCAAACACATCTCAATAGCTTTTCCAGACCTATTTTATCTAGTCAGCTTTGCAGCTACAATAGCAGGTGTGTAACTTTACATTAAGTACCAGCTAAATACTGATGCTTTGCAGCTCATTTGCATTGAATGCTTTCTTTTGTTGTTCTTTTTTGTTTGCTTTTGTTTTAACCGATCTGTTAACTTGCGAGCTAGTAGAACTCAGGTTAAGGCATTCAGGGCCAGAGCGATAGGTAGAAAATTTGGATAAGCTTTCTCAAGCCCAGGAGTCTATCAAGTACATATGTATTTCTGAAAAATAGAAATCTTCCAGATTATGTCATCTCATTGTGCATTACTCAGACTACTTCAGTTTAAATCAAGCATGTTTAGAAAAAAAAAACAACTATATAAATCCTTCAAGGGTATATTCTTAGACTACTGCTCACAGAAGTTCTTCCCTGAAGACAGAATAAGAGGATAACTTAATTACCTTTCAGCTCCTTATTCCTTTGGAATGCAAGCTACTGTCAATGAAATATTTAAAAATCTTTAACAAGGAAGGTCCAGGCTGCACATACAGATCAAGGAAGACTTTGAGAACTTATATCATCTGGCTACATATGTTCATTTCTGAGCTGTCCTAAAGTACATCTCTAAAACTACAATACCCTCAGAATAAATCTAACAGTTGTTTTCTATCAGCAGCTACTTCCTATTTCACCTCAAAGAAACAAGCGATATACAAGCTGAAGAAGAAGCCAAAATTTATTCTTCTCGTTAGAATGCTCTTCTTTCACTGTAATAGAAAAGTTGAATGAAAATCTTATTTTGCTTCAACTTCTGTCTGCTACCAATATCTTAGTAGGTGTACCATAAATCTGTGCTACAGAGCAGTTTGCCATCAGCCACAAGTACACACCTAATGCCCTGTTAGGCAGTGAAATCACTCAGGAAAAACACTCAATTACAGGTTTGGAGGGCACATAGAGAATAGCTATTGGACTGGAATGAAATAGAAATTCCAAGTATTTTGAATCTTTACCATAAAGAAGTCAGTTGACTGTTTTTATGGGTGAACAGGAAAAATGAGTTTTCTCAGTATCCCTCTTATCTAGAGTCTCACATATTTGTGATACATAGGCATTTCTGTTGTGAAACTCCCTCAGACAAGAAATATTGCAGCTGTAAATTCTAGATCTATCCCACAACATTGGAAAACATTCCTGAGCAGATGGTTTCATTCAATAAAACATCAAAGTCTCATAGTAAATAACATCATTAGTTTTTTTGTTGTTGTTTTGCACAAATCATTTTGCAGCGTCTCATCAAGCATTTCCAGAGGCTGCTGAAAATATCAGGGAGAAGAACATTTGGCAGTTAACAGAGTGCCAAAGGGCTGTTTTGGCTGGTGATGTTGAAACCTGGGAAGTAAATGAGTGTCTGAGTGGCACTTTGGGGAATGATCTTTGACTTGTAAACAGCAGAGAAGACTGGGAAGTTAGAGATTGTCTGCTCTTTTCCTGCCTCCTCATCAGTGAAGTTTTCTTTTTTTTTTTCTGGCACGTTGGCCTGTCTTTGTCCCCAGATTTTGTGAAGAAAGACCTTAGGAGTGGTTTTCTCACCTTGCTTGTGTATCTCCTCACTTTTTAGACCTCAGATTCCAATACACATGCACGGAGGCAGCAGCAGGAGAATGTGGTGTTCTACTGATTTTACTGATCAGAACAAAGTGTCATTGAACTGGAGATAGTGGAATTAGAAGCCTTGTCCATATATCACAGGCTTCACATGCTAAGAATAGATATCAGCACTTGGAGAATATGCTGTTTTATACGGACAAAGGCAGCAGTACAACAGAATTATCTAACCAGTCAGGCAAGCAGCCTGCAGGTTTCAGTGTCCTACTACCAAAGTCAAAGGGCACAAAACAGTTCATTGCAATAAGCCTCAGGAAAATTCTCAAGAGGAAAAAAATTACAGTCAGTGTTTGATTTGTAGTATCCTGCTACTGAAAGGAAAGGGCAGTTATTTTTATCAACAAAATATATAGTGTTCACAACTGAAAAAAGCATTTGGAGCACAATTTTCAAGTCATTTTATAAAGTAAAGATCAATGTATGCCTACATGTATTTAACTACACTTCTTTATATACTTTTTAATGAACACAGTACTACATGGATGAAATGTGTGAAACATATTTGACTCTTGTTTGTAAGGCTTCAAGTAGAAAAGCCAAATAAGCTAATGCAAAACAGTACTAAATCATAGCATAGTATATTATGCAAAATAATAGTATATATGTTGCTTGGAAAGTAATGCCTCCATTTTTATTTCCATGGAAACTACAGTAGATAAAAAGAGCAGAAGAACACCATACAATAGATTAAGTTCTCAGCTAGAAAAACTATTTTTCAACACAGTCACCACCATTAGTTATGCATTTTCACCAGCAACAAACAAGAGCCTACATGCCATGCTGGCAACAGCTTGCACCAGTGAAGGTGACCCACTGTCAGTATCATCACTGCTGAAACACACCACTGAAAAGTGGAATAACACAAAGATAAGAACAGATACACAAAAGGTTATTTATGGGGAAAAACTCACCACTATGGATGCCTACACTGGGAAATACTGAGGCAATCTCCACCAGAAAACAATCTCCAAGACATGCTGCCTTAGTGGTGGTCAGCCTTTAAATGAGGTCTACAGGAGGTGGAGTCAATCTCCACCTCTTCCGGGAGCACAGCTAAATTGCTCTTACCTGTGCTCCCACAGCTGACCCGACACTTGCCTCAGCTGATTAATCAGAGGTTCAGGCTGTGATTACCAGTTTCCCATACACACCACCCACCATTTCATTGTGCTTACATCCACTGTTTGGTTGCCATATATATTCAACAGGTACAATTTTTTCTGCATGGAGCTCAATTGTACATTTTGTACACACTTCCATGGCAAGTGCTATTCAGAACATTGGCAGGAAGATTCAACCTTTATTGCTATATCACCAACATCCACCTCTGACTTCACAGCCATCATCATAAAATAGGAGGTATTACTTTCAGAACAGACCTTGTATAAGTCTCTTTGAGTATTTTGAAAGAAATGTGAAACATAAAACATTTTCCCATCAATATACAAACTAATGGAAGGAGTCTCAAAGTACAGAGAAAAAAAAAAAAATGATAAGTTGTCAATACAGTCTATCCCTCTTGCTGCAGTACTCACAGCTCAAACATCTCATCCACGATAATTGTTTTCTGTACCAACTCCAAAAAGCCTAATTCAGAAACAGCTTGTGTCACAATACTGCTGCTTTGCCTCAGCTAGTTTCAGACTGTTCCTTGTGACATATGTGCATTCTCACTACCATAACAGGATCAAGAATAGGTCAGACGACTACTTTTTTCAGAGCAATGTGTGTGTTAATCAAATAGAAAGGCAAACTTAGGTTGAACGTAGAGATAATGTGTCACTGAGTTACATGGCAAGGGATTCCATGACGTTCTGGATGCTTTCAGGGTGGCCTGGAAGCCATAGTTCCACAGCAGTGCATTTTGCCTATCAGGTACAAATAAGACTTTTTTTCTTCTCTAGTCATGACACACTTTAATGAGATTTGAAATGAGAATGGAAAGACAGAACAAGATAACAAGGTTATCTCTGACTCTAAGTCTTTATGCTATTTATGATGCTTAGTTTACAGACTGTGCTGCTCATTTATATTTCCATAAAATAGCATCATGAAAGAAAAAGACCAACGACATGGTAGGAAATTTTTTCTGAACTGTCCTTTCTGAAAAAATATATGCAGTCCTCTGGGTTCTGGTATTCTCTTTTACTTCTGAAGATGAATATCCCTTTTGTGTTTTGTTCCATCTTTGTGTAAAAACAAAGTGAAAGAATAAAGTGAATCTAGACTCCTCTGCTAAATGATATGACTCATTCACGCTAGCTGCTGTACCCCTTAAGGGACTGTCAATCCTTTTGCTGTTAATTCAGTAATTTTACTTTTCTGTTTTACTGAAGAACTGCTAATAAAGTAACTTTTCTCAATTGAAATTCGGTCTCCTCTATGGCCCCTCAGGACTAAAAGATGTGCTGAATTCTCTCCACAAATCTAATGAAGGAAGGATATATCTTCTAAGATTCATTCCTGTTGTTTTGAAGTATTCTGTTTTGCAGGCCACATGCGAGGAACAGTGGCAGGCAAAAGTGCCTGCAAAAGTACAAAACCTTATTTCTCACTACCACCCCAAATACACCCATTCTTAGCATAAACTGGCTTTCTAAAAGATCTCATTTGTTCCACCCAGTCTTTTATGCCAGTTCTTAGTACATACAGTAAGTCTGTGTTTGCAGAGAATGATAGGACAACATAAGAACAAATAGAAGACAATGTTTTTAGTAATTTCTTTGACAATTCTGATTTTTTTTTTTTTTTTAACAAGGGACATGCTGACTATTTCCGGTCATGCCATTTCAATGAGAAATAACCACCATTTTTTGTACTTGCCTCAGTTAACATGGGAAGAATGCAATGACTCTTTTCTATTTGAAGTCATTAAAAGGCTTAAATAATTGAATGTTCAGAAACACATATATAAATCTACAATTCATTATAGCACAGCTTTAATCTACTACCATCTCTGAAATCATTTTGTGTAAAAAGATGGCAGACTACTTACTGAGTGTTATGGTTATGAAATATATATATATGTTAATGGGATGTAAGCTAGGTTATGTAGAGCAGTAGCTCTGAGACTGTTCAGTGTCTGTACATGTCAGCAAAATGCAAAGTCTGACACTGCTTAAATCTCATCAGCTAATAAGAGAATAAGGATTAGGGTATCAGTATGTTTTGGTGAACTCATTATGAATCCTTTCACCTTTGTTGTAACAAGTGTGCACTGACATGTACTAAACTCAATCTAAACCAAAAAATTGTCTGAGATATTCTGAATGTCAGTAGCTGTACTCCCTTTGGGCCTCTCATTTAATATTGTACCCAAAGGGCATCACAGCTGGCACCTGAGAATAGAGTCAAACATCAAGCAAGTATATTAGGCCTTGTCCACATTTTGAGATCTGTTCTACACTGAAGTGGCCTTATCCTGTTACTGGTATGAAGCCATATGGTCAGAGTGAAGGTCTGCAGACAGTTCTTCAGCATCAGTGTTTTCATCCAGTCATTTCCATCTTCTTTGAAGAAGAAACTGTGTTCTATTTCTTAGTATCAGAATTGAAGTTATTATATCCTCAGGGTACAAAAAAATGAAGTTAGAGGCCCACTAGCATGAGATGTCAATGTCCATTTTCAAAATGTTTGGTATCTGTTTCCCTCCACTAAAATAGCAGGACTGATCAGGGCTACCTCACTGGTCTGTTAAGTCAGTGGGCTGCATTTATTTTTTGTGGACAATTTGAAGGAGGAAAAAAGCTCTTCCAATATAAAATACACTTTGTAATTATTCTAAGAAGACATAAGTGTGTAACACTGAGTACACACCATATCAAGTTCATTACAGCTTTTTGTGGTAAGAAGAATTGGATTTATTATCCTTGTTGAAGCACAAATCTAGATTTTTTGGTGACCTTTTTTTTCTGAGCACTTGGATATAATCTGATGTCTAGTTCAGATGGTGAATGAAGGGTATCTGTGCAGGTACTGCAGTGATTAGCAATACTTCATTAGTTTCTAAGCACTCAAGGGAAATGAACATGATGAAGTGCGATCCCCAGAAGAAACTACATTTCTTAAGTGAAGCTATATTTCATTACTGAAATCACAACAATGTAAGAAGAGATTGAAGTGCAGGGTAGCTTGTAATCGCAAAATCATGAAAATGAAATATAATTTTAAAAAATCAAAGTTCAGGAGGTTTATTTGGCCCAAATTAATCTGGTGGCAGATGTTCTTTCTCCTTAGAACAAAGAATGGAAAGTAAAGCATTTATTTTTTTTACTTTGTATTTGTTTCGACATAAACCTATCTCTGAAATTAACAAGCAACAGTCATCACCTATCACACATACAAGGTGAAGTGCAAGGTAAGGAGCTAGACAAAGGGCCAAAGTGTTTCATTTTGTTTTGCTTTGTTTTTTCATTTTGCTATTTAGTCTACAACAATTAGCAATTATTGTGCATCAACATGTAAAAAGCTGTTAGCAAGGCAACGCAAATTAGTTGTCCTGTAGCTTTATTCTCCTTCGCATTACAAAGAGTGCTGGGAAACACTGCCCATTAGCTTATATCATTTTCTGAGATGCTTTAAATGGTTTTATCCTGCTTATAAGCATTCATTTTTTCCCTGATTTCTATAAGAGTATTACATTAAGAATTCATTTAATCTAGTGTTGTTTGGTTTTTTTTTTTCCTAATTATGCTTGGTCAGTAGTACTGTATTTAATGCATTATATAAAGTTTGACTATTGCAGTTTGGAACCCCTCTGTTTACAATGCAGATTTAACTATTTGTGTTTCAAAATTACTACAGCAATCTTTCACAGCTGACATGCCTCTTCTTGTAAATTATATTGAGGAAGAAAACATTAGCTGAGGATATACTCCTATCTCTGAGCTGGGAAATATCCTTTGGTCCTTACTCAGCTAAGTTAGATATTTTTTGCCCATGTGGTACATCCCAAGTGAATAATGAGTAGTGTAAGTGTAATTAGTCATCAAGTTATGGTAGTTCATACATGTCATATCCCAGATTAGGTTCTTCGTTCTGTTTGGGGCTACTACATGTGTGGTAGTATCTCTCAGATGCTAACAAGATATTACTGCTATTGTGGGAAAAAGAATCTTGAGAAGAGTAAGGCCAATATCTATTATAGGCCTCAGAATGAGGGAGCATTAAGCAAAGGATGAGACAGAGATCTTTCCCTCACCACCATCAGAGCTGGCTCCACAATAGGAGAGTTACAGTCAGGAAAGGAGAAGTTAGTAAGCATCTGCTGATATGGCTCTTTTGCTTTTGAGACCTCAGCAGGAGAAGCTTGTGCGGAGCATAGTATTAGATGATAGAGATTGGCCATGGCGTCTCATATCCTCAGATATGAGTCTCAGTAGCGTGGGTAGACCCAAGGGATAGGCAAGGCAGAGCTCACTCAATTTTATCTTACACAAGTTACTGATTGATGCTGCCTCTTAGGTTAATTTTTTTACACAGATACAATTCCCAGGAAGTTATAAAGGAGGAATGTTACACCTTCACTTCTAACTTTAAAAAAGGTATAACACCTGTGTACTGTATGTCAGTCCCAAGAGACTGAAAACCACCACCACGTAGCTCACAAGAAAGAGAAGTTAAGCTGAGCTAACAGACATACAGCACATTGAACCTTACATTCTGCAAATGTAGACTGCAGGCAATATTAATCAGGACATGCCAGAACTGCAGAGAGTAAAAAGTCATAGCCAAATTTTCTTTTCTTTTTTTTTTTTTTTTTCTTTCTGTATCACTTTCTATGACTAATTTTGATCAAAACGACTGGAGTGAAAGGAAAATGAATATATGTGCGTGTAAAACAGCCCCAAACTCTCAAACTCCTGAATGCCTTTACAGAGCTCTATAACTATCAGCAATTTACCCTCGGAAAAAGAACTGTCACATAAATGCCTTTCTATTCACATCATGTGGTACATCAGATCCTGAGCTGATCCATGCCTCATGATCGAGCAGACAGGTCTCTTTCCTACAATCAATGTCGATTAGAAACTGTTTTTGTGGTACTGACAACCTGATGGGACTAAAATAAAATCTCCTAGGCCCTCAGATAATGAAAAACTACCCACATCAAAGGAAGAAAGAGTACAAGGATTTCAAACACCTTTTTTTTTTTTTTAACCTTTCAAATTGTAAAAAGTTTTTCTTTAGTAAGTAAATAATCCTTCTTCACTTTTATTTTCTTCAGGTGTATAATTGATTATTTCTTGCTCTATCAGAGCAGACCAGATTGCATCAAATCAGCTACCATGGAAGAAATGTTTTGTCACTGGAGTATAAAAGGAAGTTGGAGAATCATCATGTTGAATGTGTCTTTCACGTAATTTAATCAAATTTAATAGAAATTTAGGGAGAGTAAGAATTTAAATTTACTGATAAAAAATGTCCAGTGGCTCATATAAACACCTAATTTAATTCTGAAGGGAAGGAATGCTGTGAGATGGGTATGCCATTTTACCTTGTGGTCAGTGCAGCTGACAATGTGGGCAGTGACTTGGAACAAAAGTCTTTAATTTTAGAGGAAGATTCTGAGCAATGAAGAGACACTTTTCATCCGTACTTGCATTGTCTTCATAAATCTGATGCCTTTGTCAGAAGCTTAAAAATCTTGGTCCTTATAGCTTCAAAAAACAATAGAGATTACAAATAGAAATCTTGTTATACTAGTATAGTCAATAAAGTATATGAGAAAGTAAATTAAAAAACTATCTGGGTAAGAAAAAACAAACAAAAAGCCCAACAGCAATTAAATAATCAAAATCATAGAATCATAGAATCATAGAATTACTCAGGTTGGAAAAGACCTTGAAGATCATCAAGTCCAACCGCAGCCTAACCAGTAGCCTATCTCTTAAAAAAACAACCACTAAACAATACCACAACAACAAACCTCTGCTAAATCATATCCCTGAGTACCACATCCAAGCGGCTCTTAAACACATCCAGGGATGGCGATTCAACCACCTCCTTGGGGAGCCCATTCCAGTACCTAAAATTGACAAAGTAAAGTACTTTAGACAAATTGAATTAATCTGTGTGTTCTATCACCTTCTATTTTATTTAAAAATAGCATGTAATCATCATAAGTTACTGTTGCACCACTAATTTGTCATTTCCTATGGAAGCCTGGAAATATTAATAATCTAAAGTGTTATTCCATAATAAATCCCGTAATAAGCAACTCTAAATTTAAAGCCAGCACTGTTTACAGAGATTTTTTCTTTATTTCTCATTAAGGAAAAATGAATACCTTTATCTTATAGCAAATTTCTTTAAGATATATGTCACTGGAATATGGAGAATATGTCAAAATTTGGAAAATGACAGATATGCAATCTTCTAAATAATAAAATAACAAAATAACAAAAAGTGGGAAGATTATAATTTTAATGCAGTATAAAGTAGGAGGACATTTTTAATTATTATCATCACAAAATCCTTATTTTCACGCGTCCAGCTTCTCAAGAAAGTAGGAGACAAAAAAAAGTGAATAGGTAATTTTTTTCTGCTATGAAAAACATGACTTAGTCAAATAGTTGAGGCAAAGAAGTCTTTGAAATTCAAAATTACTTTGTTCCCCCCTTATTAGTAACAAATATGTATAAAAGATTTGTTAGTCATCGTTGGTTTTTTTCCCCTCTAAAGTTTTACTTGTTGATTTGAAAATGTCTAACACTGATTGTTGTAATAAAATGCATTAACATTTTATAGTAGAATTTCTTAATAAAGTGCAATTTAAAGAAAAGGTAACTTTCAGTGGGATTCCTGAAAGTTTTGGAAGCTTGTACTAGCATTGCACAGACCACAGACTGGCTGAACTGTATAATTTCCCCCCCCAAACTTTAGCATCCAGACTCTTTTCCAAGCTACTCTTACTTTCTTAACCACCATCAGCCTGCTGTCTTGTTTCTAAACAGACATCCACCAGCTTATGCGTTCATGTACGCAATCACAGATGGTTCAATCTGTAATCTACCATAAGAATGCTGAGCTGATTTAATAATCTCCACTGTGAAATAGAAATACAACCCACACTGAGTGGATTAAGGAATGGCCAACTGACAGCCCTCAAAAAGCATCTATCTGTGAGAAAACAGTCACAGAACAAGGCTTTCTTTCTAATAGGCCAAATATACATGCGCTTTGCAATACCAATTCTACCAAAGAAAATAATCACTCTTGGTAATATCTGAGAATTCCTCAAAGATGAAACTTGCACTTACAGAAGGTGTAGAGGAAAATTAAACTGTTAAATCCCAAATTATGATACAAAACCCAAATCTTGCTAAGCTAAAGAAAACTTGACCTTAAATCTTTTCAGTTTTTAACTTCTATGTTTTCCACAAGTGAAATAACTGCCCTTTTTCCAATCAGACTTTTTCTACTTCCATTTATTCAAGATCTAAAAATCAGCACAGCTAACATGCACTGATTATATAAGGTCACCCAGAAAATACAGTTATAGCTACACACCCTGCACAAAGCAGATTCAAGTCATTAATGCTGTATGCCATGGCTAATTGACATCAAACTAAAAAAGAAAAACAACTTAAATTTTTGGCAATGGATGGTAATAAATAAATAGATGACATTTATCTTATTTAATTCTATAGCCCTGTGATTACTTGCAGTGTGACTAGTTCAGATTTCCTCAAGTACTGTGTCATTTTAGCATGACCTGCTCTTTTTATTGTTGATAGCTCTGTAATTCTGTTTCACTTGTTCTCCTGCCTGGAATCAAGTGACTTCTCATGGTATTTGCATTTTTTTATTTACTTCCAAAAACCTCTCATGCCTACACCAGGAAATGGTTACAAACTAATACTGTCTAGTTACATCATAGTGAAAGTTGTGCATCTTTTCAACCTTTTTAGTACAATTTTGTCATGATGAGTAAAATTAAACAACCCCCTCACTCAAAGCAGGCTTAGAGGCAAACTTTACAGTTTTCATTGCAGAGGTTAAGACACTGCTATTACATACATCAGAGGGGAAAAAACAGCAGTGTAGAAATCAGAGAAGAGAAACACATATAAAATGGTACCCATTTACAGTGATATCACTGAACTAACATCGAAAACAGCTGTCTGGTTTCATTTTCCAGTAAAGCACAGCTTATTAAGCATTTTACAAATACTTCCCATATAGCTGCTCCAACTTAGCTGTGGTATATTTATGCAGTTTTTCAAAACAGCTGAATGCAGTTAATTATTTCTACAGTATATATGTGCTAAGATTTTACTGGATGAGTGGCTGATTAGAATGTCTGTCTTTTTTATTATTATTATTACTTTATCCATTTTATTATTTATTTTATGCAGCTTACTTTGTGCAGTTCATGCTGAGATTAACAGAGAATCTTATTAAGTTGGTATCAGTCATTAGAATCTTCATAGAGCATCAGGACTTCCTGCTCTTCTCTAGGGAAATTGCAGTTGTTTGTACTAAGAAGCAGTGGAAGGTACATGAAAGCCTATTCTAACTTTCAGCATTTTTCTTCCTAAGCAGAGTCCACTTAATACTTCGACTCCTCTCCTTATTAGATGAGACAGCACTTGCACAGATGGTGGAGCAAAAGTAACAGCTTGCTGCTGCCAAAGAGAAGAGATTTTGCTGCTTTCTTCCTTCTCCCTTTTCCTCTGCTCTCCTTACTCCTCCTAGTTGCACTAGTGCTCAAAATCACCGTTTTCTGTCCTCTTCCTCATGCTGCCTCTAGAGCATTTTGAACCTTTCACTGTATCAGTTATTATATTAGCCTGGCAGACAAATATCCAGCTTTTGTGGAGAGTGGAATGTCCTCCATTTTAGGAAGTTCCATCGACAGTAGGAAATTCAGGTTTTAGAGCTGGAATGGGTGAACTGTGGGGCCACAGAGCCAGGAGTAGGGAAGGGCTATTGACAAAGGAGCAGAACCTTTCTTTTCTAGCAAAAGTATGATGAGATACCAGCTCAAAAGTTCTTTAACAGTGCAGCCACGGGACTCACATCTTCTGCACCTGCATGGAGCAGGCTTCTCATAGGTACTGGCTCATAATTGAAACCTCAGTGGATATTTTATGTATAGGAGGGTATAAAAAATGGTAAATGTGCTTGAACTGCTTTCTTTGTCCCATTTCATAAAGTCACAACCTGCAAGTTAATTTTTAACTCTGTAGGAATAGTTGTGAATTGAATCAGGTGAGCAGTGCAGGAAAAGTAATTTATATATAGGTCCTGGATTATCCCTTTCAGCAATCTGGTTCTCTCCCCAAAATCTAGTAGCCATCTCACCAGGACTTTAAGAAGTGAAAATTTCTGTCCTTAGACCAACTACTACATCTGGAATAATACAATCCCTTTATAAGATGTCACCAAGAATAGCTTGGAAGTGGAGAAACAGGTATTCACCAGCAATATTACTGTTCAGCTGGGGGAGATGAACATATCTATTTCCCCTGTGTTTTAAAGGCAGGTCAGAAATATTTTCTAATTCTCTGTGTTAAAAGCAGCATTGACAGCAATACTTCGAGTAAGTTCTTACCATGTCCAGGATCTTGCAAGTAGGTCGCAGTTTAATGCCACTAATGTAATCTCCTTTCTGTGCCTTAGGCTGGACTCTGTTGATTTCATGTCTTGTTCCCACCTGATACTGCTGAGAAACTGGAAGTCTGAGATGAAAGATTTTAGCATCTTTTATTTTCTTCAGGATTTAGTGAAGAAATTTGCTTTCTAATCAGATTTCTGCTAATTTGAAATGACAGATTTTGTCATTCTGACTTTCTGAAAGCAGAAGCAACATGAACTAGTTTCCAAAGTCCTGAAAAATGTATTTCAAGAGTTCTTTATGTTGATGTTTTTAGGTTGTTCTGAAAGTAATGCTATTTATTTCCATGGAAATTGTAACAGATATTGGGAGAACAATAACTCTATTCGATAGAGCACATTCTCAGCTACAAAATACTGTTTTTCAATATAGTCACAAGCATTAACTGTGCATTTTTGCTAGCAATGAGCAAGAGCCTGCATGCTGTGCAGAAATCTGCATCAGTGATGGTGACCCGCAGTTTCACAACTGCTTCAATGGCGTCACTGCTGAAACACACCACTCACCACCTCACTGTGCTCACATCCACTGTTCAGTCTCCATAAACATTCAACAAGCATTGAGGAATATCAGTGGGTGCCATTTTTCCTTCATGGAGGAATTCAGCGCCACACAATTGATGCCATTTTGTCAGACTGTCCTTCTGCCATCTGTCACACAGCCACAAAATGTAACAGAATCAGTGCAAAAGTTCAGCCTCTATTACCATGCAACTAGCATCTGCCTCTGGTGTCATGGGCCAACATAATAAAACAAGAGGCATGACTTTCAGAGCATGATTTACGCTGAAGCAAAGACAAGGAAAATGAAAAAAAGTTTTTATTTTGTACCTAGTTCAATATGATGAGACAGTTTCACTGCTCATGAACAATCTGTGTTTAGTTTTCATGTATGATTAGAGTTATTTATGTAGAACAGTTTGGTGTATATGGTCTTGCTGTACTTATTGGCAAAGAGAAAAAAATAATCGAATCCTGTAAATCTCAGTTGTCATTCATAGTGGCAATGCTATTCTGACCATACTTCAGAACCCGCAGAATTTTTCCAATCTTAGTCATCTTTCACCTCCCATAGGCAATAGGATGTCTAGAGACATTAGTGACAGTGAACTATAGTAGAAGCTTATGGCTATTTCTAACATTCCAGCAGTGTATTTGGGTATAGAGTATCTCAGCTTCTATAATGGACAAGCTAAGGACAGATTTGAGAGTCTCAGCTACAGACCAGGGAGCCCCAAAGCTCTGAAATATTGCCTCTAGTGCTATTAGTAGTAAGGCCTGTCTTGTAACCTCAGAGGCTGTGAATATGGCTCTCCTGGCTATGCTCCAAGAAAGTACAGCCAATTTCTAATCCAGAAATAGTGCACATTTGTCAGACTAAAATATTTCTGCCAGGATTTTTGTTTGTTTGTTTCCATAATAGCATCTAGCAAAAGGGGACTGTGATTCAATCCACAGAGAAAGATGCATAAACACAGATGATTATTTGTAAGATATCTGAACTCCAGTTGCAATGAAGATCTCTTCAGTACTTTAGTGGTGGAAAAAAAAAAAAATAATTAAAAAAAAAATTGTCATTTTCTTCAGGGTGAACTGTTCTCTTGATTGTCTGTATCTCCATCACTTACCAAGAAAGTGTAGACACTTACAGGTAGATAGCTAAACTGGAGTGTTTTAATCTCCCTTTCCAATGCAAATATGTGAAATAGAGAGTGCAGTACAGAAGGTAGGTTTGGCGCCAGCACGGCATGGAGACCAGTCAGCTGAGGACAGGCGTGTCCTGCGCTGGTTCCATCACGGTGTAAGGTCCTGCATTTTGGCCACAGCAACCCCAGGCAACCCTACAGGGAGGAGTGACTGAAAAGCTGCCTGGTGGAAAGGGACCTTGATGTACTCATGGACAGTCATCTGAATATGAGCCAGCAGTGTGCCCAGCTGGCCAAGAAGGCCAATGGCATCCTGGCTTGTATCAGGAATGGTGTGGTGAGCAGGACTAAGGAAGTAATTCTGCCCCTGTACTCAGCACTGGTGAGGCCTCACCTTGAGTACTGTGTTCACCTTTGGGCACATTAGTACAGAAGGGACACTGAGGTGCTGGAGCAGGTCCAAAAGAAGGTTTAGTCTGGGGAAGAGGAGGCTGAGGGGAGACCTTATTGCTCTCTTCAAGTACCTGAAAGGTGCTTGCAGCGAGAGCAGGGTTGGTATCTTCTCGCTGGTGACAGGAGAAGGGGAAATGGCCTTAAGTTGCACCAGGATAAGTTTACTTTGATATCAGGAAATACTTCTTCACAGAAAGGGTTGTTAAGCACTGGAATGGGCTCCCCAGGGAGGTGGTTGAGTCTGAATGTGTTTAAAAATCATTTGGTTGTGGTGCTCAGGAACATGGTTTAGTGGAGGGTTGTCAGAGTTAGGGTAGTATGGTTAGGTTGTGGTTGGACTCGATAATCTTTAAGGTCTTTTCCAACCTGAGCAATTCTATGATTCTATGAAGCATCCTATCAAGTATCTAACACATTGAAGGAAGCAATACTGACTTTTACGTATCTACATTCACCACATAAGATATACGTATACTCAGAACAGTAATATGGTATAATCATTATAAAGCATAAATAGATGTATAAATACAAATTAAAATACACAATCATATGTTAAATATATATATTTTTAAATAGAACTGAGTGCAACTAGGAAGTAACAAAAGATATAGTACAGCAAACAAGAATGGTAGCCTTGGGAATCAATAGGCTTTCAACCATATTTTTCCTTGAGTCTAGGCACTGGAAGATTCTCACATTTTTTATGTTTTTGTAAGTCAAAACTGAAAAATCAAACAGCTACTTGTGTGGAAGAACAAATTTGCATATAGCAGTCTTTAACATTGTATTTCTTTTTTTGTCCCAGGTATAAACTGTCACTAGGGTGAACAGAGAGTGTGTCCCAGTGGATTATATATTCCATGTATACCACACTATGAATCAATATATTCTAAGACTAAGTACTGATTAAATCCAGCTTCTGAAATCCAAAGATTAAAAATGCACATTTCATTAGTTTTTCAATAAGCTAGTATTTTGGTAATGTTTATGCTACAAGGTATTGCAGATATATAAATGAGTACCTAATATTAGAAGTTATAGTACATACAAAGAATCTATATTGTTTAAACTCTATTGATGACTGAGTTAAGAACAAATCCATGGAGTAATCATCTCGCATTTATCTATTACTCTGTCTGTCTGGCACTCAGATTGCTTTTGATTTCACTACACAGAACGTTTCTCATTCATGAAAGAGTGCAATGTAATTAAAATTTTATTAAGAAGCGTATTTAAAATTTAAACGTGTTCATGAGTTCGGGCTGAAATTATACAAAACTTAGAGAAAAGTTGAACATGAAGGTCTCAGCTCTTCTTCAACTTGTTCAGCTGCAAAAATGGCTGGTGACACTATCAGCAGAGCAGCAGATCTCTTGAAATGAACAAATTAATGTTTTACTGTTGCTCCTGCTGTGTTTGTCATGAACCATCTGTGCGGTAAAAAGGCAAAAAAAAAAAAAAAAAAAAAAAAAAACCACCAAAAAACCCAACCTTTTTTCACTTTCTTCTCAAGACTTCAGGATTTGCTGGTATTCTAAAAGTGATTTATTTGGTATTAGTGCAAACAGATAAGGAAAAAAAATCCATTCCCTTTCCTAGTGCACTTTTATCTTTTCTCCGCCAGAAACCAGAATGCTGAATGGAAGTCAGAACAATGTCAAATTTACTTGAAAATCTTCCAGTTCTTTGTCATCCTGTGAACAGATGATTTTCAAGCTTAGTTTGATTTTGTAAGAATAGCCTGCAACAACAGGGAGTGTTGGTTTTGCCAAGTTATTTCATTTACAATGAGCTTCCAAACAGCTGCCTAGACAAAAGCAACTTTCATTTTCCAATTTATATTACCTGAAACACAGGACTTCACATAATTTGACCTACACACCTAGAGTACCAAGGATGAGAGAAATTATTTTAGAACACTCTTACAGATATTTCCAAATGAGAATTATCACAACCTGAGGTTTTTCTCCTTAGAAACTTCTTGGACAGTTCTATATTTTTTTCCAAGCCAGAGGTAGTCTGTCTAAGCCATAATGATCTCAGGTGACACCATGCCAAATCCTTTCTCATTTTGTCTGAGGTGACATGACAGTGCATTACACAGTGAAGTACAAGTTGCCACCAATGTGACCTGATGACACCTAAGAAGAATGTTTGGGTTTGTACATTATAGGTTTCTGTGACTTTCAGCCTTCTAGATAAAAGTAGGATACTTTGGTTCAGTATTTTTCTTTGTTCTCTCCAGAGAATAATGGGATGACAAAGCACTCTCTAGAACTTCTCTGAAAACCCAGCTTTGTGGGTGTACAAGATTATTATAACAGGTTTTAAATGAATACTAACATGGAAGCATTTAAGCTTTGAGAAATCAATTGTAACTAGGAAGAGAAGAAGCTTTATTTTAAACTATAAAGGTATAACTATGATTTTTAATCTAAGATTAATCTAGAGATTAATCTAAGAGATCTTTTACAAAACCACCTCTTATCAATTGAAGAATGAGACATTATCCACTCCAGTGAGCCTATAGGCATTAATGGAGCCATTTGAGTGAGGTGACTATTTCAGAATGAAGAGTAGAGAAATAATCAGGCCTTGGATTAACATAATAAAGCTGAGGAACACAAACTGAAGAAAAGCAATAGAAAAATTTGGCCTTTATATAATACACGATTATAAAAAACCTGCTTGTGTTACCTGAAAAAATTGATTCATTTCTCAGCAGAGTTTCATCAGAAAATATATTTGGATGCTTTTTTCTGACCTCATTCACACAGATTTCACACCATTCTAATGTCATAGACTTTAATTGTATTACTTTTGTTTTTCCTCATTGCAGATAGTCAAACCTAAACACTTATTATCCCGCAAAATAAATTGCTCGTTATTTTAACAGCTTCCTGCAGTCAGAGCTTCTCAGCATGTACTACATTTCTATTTCTTAAGTTAGAAATGTAAAGCAGTTGGGGGTCTAGCTGATTTAATATCCAGATTTGCTTAGAGGAAATAAAGACGATTTTTTGTTTCTATGTTCATTGATGATATGCAGTCTTTTAGCTTGTTCAGCTATATTTGGAAAGGCTTTTCAGACACCATTACTCAGAAGAATAATAAAAACTAAGACCAAGACCTGAGCAAGGTAATCGGTTAAAAAAACTAGTTTCTTTGCTGAAGAGCAGCCATCACAGTGCAGAGAGCACCTCTGAGCACCCAGACACCAATTTCTCTTCAATGCAGCCTTAGATATTAGAGGCACAAGTGGGCAGTCTAATCTGCAAAAACACCTGTGTGCATACTTACTTTCAGCTCAAGGAATCTGATTTAATTACCAAATACTTGGTAATAATTAAAGATTTTGACTTTTTTAAATTCCTCAGAGGTTTGAAGGCTGGAAGGTTAACTCCTCTAGTTACATAATTTCACTGGAATCTTTTATCAAGTGTGAAAACAGATTCATAAATTTTAAAAAATATACAGAGAAAAAAGAAGGCCAATATATTTATGGAAATGAGTAAAAACTAAAAACCTCTGTTCCTAACTATTTTTTCTGGGAAACCTGAAGATAAATAAAAGTAAATGCAGATAATACCCATACATATCATTTCAAAATTTAAAGTAAGATTTTACACAATTTCATCAAAACATAATAATTTAGCTTACTATGTTTGGTATTTCTGTTGCATTAAAACACTGAGAAAGATAGTGGATTTTTTTTATTTTTTTTATTATTATTTTTTTTTACATCTGGCCCATGAAATATCTTCTATCTAATGATGAAGACCTTCTGAAAAAAAAATCATAAATAAATCAGAATGTTTCTGAATTTCATAAGTTCCTGTGTGAACACTTCTTCTAGAAGACTGCTTTTGTGCATCTAGGCCAAATCATTCCTAGATTTAATTAGAGTAAAAGACCCACTTTCTACAACTGGAAGACTATATTCTTCCCCATTGTTTTAAGAGAGCATGGGTTCAGCTCTCCTCTCAGTCTCTTGTATACAAGGACTAAAGCAGTTTTGCCATCCTGAATTCCCTGTGAGCCTGTAGTGAAAGACAGGCAGCTCCCCAGGGCGACCCAGGCCTTAGGTGATTACAGAAGGAATCTGAGGCAATGAGGTTTTTAATGCATATACCTGTAGTGGAGTGGGATTAATCTGGGCCAGATATTCCACAGGAGGATGTATTATGAAATAATTACACTAGAACATATCCATAAAGTCCAGTTACCACAAAACTTTCTTATAAAGATCTTTGGGTAATAAATGAACTTTTAACAGAGTAAAGGCTTCAGGACTTGGTTTTATCTAGCAATGACTATTTGAAGATAGAGAGAAGCAAGAAACAAACAAAAATATCTTAGTCCTTTATCTACCCTGGTGATTCATTGTCAGTATGAACAGCTACATAGTAATTCTAAGCACTGTAAGGACTCTTTCCAAAAGATCTCTGGATATTAAATAAATGGGAGAAATAGTATTTCAAATTGAAATAGCTTCTTCTACCCACAGATCTTTAAGTATATATAATCTTTATTTTTTGTTCTACCTTTGGGCTCTTCACATGAAGAACTGGTACAGAAGAGAATCAAATAAACCTAACAAAGAAATAAGATTATTGCATCTTAATATTTTTCAAGGGATGTTAAGAGCTCATTTTGCTGAACATTTAGTACTTTAGATTTAGTCTTCCACTGACATATCTCTGTAAGCCAAAGACAGGATGAGGAAGCACCACAGTGTTTAATTCCATTACAGCCTCCTTGTTCCATTTGACAGCAGGATAAGTGTAGTTTTGCTTGTGCAAACTGTATCCATACTTTGGCATACTGAGCATTGATAGACTAAAGCTGCAGTAGATATTATCATATATATCATTAAGGATATACCCATAAAAAAAGAAAGTTAAGAGAGCAATGACTAAAAATCAACCCTGCTACCCAGCTATTAATTTGCTCTCTGGCTTCTGCTTGTACTGTATATCCAGGAATCTGCTGCCTAGGGATGGCCTTAAAAGGGCCATAGCATGAGTTTTGGCTCCTTCCATAGTACACAGTAATCATCATAATTTCCACCTCATGCAGAGGAAACAACTACACTCATAAAATATCATAGACAAAGCTTGTTTCAAAACTACTTGATTGGTGTAAAATCATAAGATTCCTGTTATCTCTGAAACTCTTCACAGAAGACAGTCGAGTCAGTTACATCTAAGCCTTCCCTATCCTTTGGTATGGATCTGCATGAGTGCTATAAACAAAAGGATAAATCATATACTTGTACAGACTATGTGGGGGTACTGGAATAAAATGGAAAACTGCTGGTTTTCCTGGAAGTCTTATCTATCCTTTCTTCTACCAACTGAGTCTGAAGCATTTGATTCTAGTTCTGAAAAGGGGGAATGGCTACTCTGAAACCAAAAGGAAACAGGCAGGTAGCCCAGGGGCCTGATTTTAAGTACAGATACGTTTTGCCAGACAAACCAAGTAAAGCAAACAACTGAACTCAAACTGACAACTCTCATCACAGTAACTAAGTTTTGTGAGTTAATCATGCAGTATTTTGAAAGACCACTGATGAAACTTCTCAGACATTTATTAGGGGGGATCTAATGGAGAGCATATAACAAGTGCTCAGCACACTTGTTTAGTATCTGCTTGCAGTTCCATTTAAAACTGAAGCATTTAGTAAAGTCACTTCTGAGCAAGTGTCATGATTTCCAAAGGAAAAGGCCACTTCATGTTAACAGTTTACATAGGCATGTGGGAGGAGAGTGTGATCACAGCTGCCAAAGGGACACCAGCACACTCAACAAGAAAGAGGTTAAGCATTCAGGAGAGAAACAGGCAAGTACTACCAGACTGATGACATTAGCATATTAATTTCCTCACTTAGGAAAGATAATTGAAAGATTTACCCAGAGGCATTTAACTTTGAAGCTGCCTTTATTGTTAGATTTTTATTTTATTTACAGATAAGATTGTTCAGAGGAACTATTATTCCCATAAACTTATATTTTTCCCCAAAATAATACATCACATAAATCATAACATTTACCAGAAAATTTATGGCATAAAATGCCCTCTTATAAATTGTTTCCTGGGGCCTTCAGAAACAAGGCCTAAACAAAATCCTAGCTAAATGTTTTAAATCTTAAGGGAAAAGATTAAAGTAATCCAAGGAAGTGTGCATTGTTGTTTTTATATAGGAATTTCTGTCTTTCAGCACAGATAAGAATACAGAATTCATAAAACAGAACAATGAAGTAAAATATTTAAACTGCCAATTGAAGTATCTAGTATGAGAAACAGTTGACTAGCTTCAACTTTCTAGAAATGCAAGAGACTATGCAGAGATTCTCATTGCAGGTGACTGTGACAGAGCAAGGAGCAGAACCCTTCTGGTTGGTTTTTGAGTATTCAGCATTATAACTATGAATTAAATAATCTGAAACTATGCAGAAGATCTGCATAACTTTCAGACTGATATAGGTAGAGGTGAAGAATACTACTCTCCTTGGCAGAACAAAAGTTCATAAAAAGAAGGAATAAACTGGACACATTTTCGAAGTTTTAATGGATTTGAATTCAAATGTCAGACTAGAAGGCTTGGTAAAGAGGAAGAGTCCTCATTTCCAACAGTGATTTTGATGATGTTTAGAAAGCAAATGTTTTGTTTCTGATAAACTTGATTTTAAAAACTTAAAGACTGTTAGGATACTTGATATAAAAAAAATGAATTATCAGAAGCTGATGCTGTGCATATTGATGTACTTGAGAATGTAAGTCCATGTTTGACAGAGGCTTCCTCATGTAAAATGGAGAAAAAGTATATATTCGCTTCTAGATTATTATTTCTATTGATCAGAAATACGATCATCAGAGGAAAACGATTCCATATAAGAAGTTATTATTTGCTAGGCCATTATTACTTCAAAACAATTAAGTTTGTTGCTCATTTTCATTCTTGTGAAATCACTGAGGTGACTCTGGAGTCTGCAGACTATTCTAGTAGTCTGTTATTAATTCTTGAAACACAGTATGCTCATTAATTCTCTATTGCTAGTTATACTCAATTACAAGTAGCATTTTCAATATTGCTAAAATTTGCAACATTTATAATTGTTCACCCCATGTAGTCTGCTGCCAAATTACACTTCCAAACTAAAATTAAGGTTGGCATTTTTCATCTGTTTGGAAATTTGTGATTGATCCCTAGTAGTGAAACAAGATGGAAATTTCAAGCTCTTTGGTACTAAATATCTTAGTTCTATCTTAGGCAGAATAAATCTTTGAATTTTCTTTAAATTTAATTGTAAAGGACATATTATGTTTCTAAGAATTAGCATTTAGTAATTCCAATTCTGAATGCAATCTATTTTATTTCCATTCAATATTTACTTCCATAAGGAGAAAAATAATCTCCCTTCTTACCTCTACAAGAACTAAATACCAAGGAAGTCATAATCATTTCAAGACATCAGTAAGTGTTCCAATGAAATATGATAGTAATGCCTCCTTTTTATGATGATGGCTGGCAATATCAGAGGCAGATATTGGTGGTATGACAGTAGAGGCTGAACCTTCCCACCAACATTCTGTTCTATTTTGTTGCCATGACATGACAGCAGAGAGGCAGTCGGACAAAATGGCATCTGACAAAGAAGTGTGTATGAAGCAAATGTGTGTCATTGAATTCCTCCACGCAGAAAAAATGGCACTCATTGACTGGGTGCCTCCCCTTACGAGGCTTGTGTTCCAGACCCTTAACCAGTTTCATTGCCCTTCTTTGGACACAGTGCTGAACACACTGTCAACTATATTGACTTGGCTGAACACTGGATCCAGTGAATGCTCCATCTGTAGGTACTCGCTTCCACACCCATAATGATAAAATAAACACCAGACATTTCCAGAAAGTCATTTGCAGAGTTACTGATCTTCGAATGGGTTCAAAGTATATAGAAAATCAAAAAGTGTTTATATGGTTACCTCAAAAAATGTGCAAAAAATTCCACTAAAAATTACTGCGCTCTCAGAAGAATAAAAAGAGAACTGAATGGACATCAGCAGTCAGTCTTGAAAGTATCAGTAATTTAAAAATCCACCAACATCACTGTTTTTGAGAAGGTCACCAAGGCACACATTCATTTGATAAAACAAATACTTTGATAGACTTGTGATAGCACTGACAATCCAGTGACTGAAACACAAAGGAGATATTTATGAGATAAATATAATATGGCACTTAATAAAACTTACCAGAACTAAATCACACTTCCCTCCTTTGTTACTTAACAGGATTACAAATTCCCTCAAATTTTTTCAGTGGCAAATGATATGCTTCTTATCCTAAGCTGAGGGCAAGAATCTGTCAAGGCTTTCCTTCCGTGAATGCACGTTGTAATAGAAAGTAAGACTAGACTAAAACCATTGGTTACTGATGCATTTCTGAAAAGCAAACCATGTGGTGTAATTGGTGTGAACTGGGGCTGAGCCTCATCTCATCTGAATCAACAACAGGTTCAGAACTTCCAGACAACTCAGACAATGAAACTCTGCACTGGTACTTGAGGCTGTGGTATTTTCTTGACTATACTATATTTGACTGCTGTACATCAATCACAAAACTGGGAATCAAGGTTAATGCTAAATTTGGTATCAGGAAGTTTATTCCAATTTTTCCCCATCTCAGATTTGTTTGCACCTTGGGATTTTTCTCTTAACTTGTTTGTTAGGTCTTTGGTGGCACTGCAGGTTCTTGTGCTGACCCTTCAGCACCTCACAACTTAGTCTTCTGAAGTCTGAAATAGTATTCAATTCTCTGCAGGGATGATGCACTGTTTACACAGAGCAAGACTGAATAGTGTTATACATATCAAAATGGTCTCTGATGGCTTGAAACTCTTAACTCCTCGCTACTTTATGCAAATTTTCATTTCAGTTCTTAATGAAGAATAATTGTTGACACCTGCAAGAAATGTGATCAGAACAAAACTCTTGAAAAATACTTGTTCTATTCCTCAGTTTCATTTTGAAAAAGATTTTATCTTTGCTGTCAGCACCACGTGGGCCATAGAGTAAATCTGGTTAACAGGAGCGTAGACCAGGTCATAACACTGAAAGAATGTTTTATTATCATATTTAACTCCAAACTCATTTCCAGGAGTAATTTCAGGTTTATCATCTTATGAGAGCTATTATAAAAAATAAACAGGGCAAGATAAGATTTTTCGTATTTCAAATTATTTGAATAAATATTAAGATACAGATTTAGTAGACTGACAGGGTAAATAATTATTTTATCAGTCTCAGTATTCAATGCCCATTGTTCTCAATAATGACTGTTAATGGATATTTTTCAAGTCTTTGACCCAACAGTTTAACATGTGCAATGGCCTGGTGCTTAGAAATGCCTCCTCTTCCATCTTTGTGCTTAGAGTATTCTCTTATTTACTCCTGCATCCCAGACGTCTATAATCACACTGTGGTAACAGCCACACTTGCAAAGCTGGATTATGTGGACCAGAGTGTGTTTTGCTCAGATTTGTAATACAGATTTTTTTTTTTTTTAATTAAATATACAAAAAAAAATTGGTACATAATTCTTCACTCAGAAGCTTCAGTCATTTGTAGCCAGCTGATTTGCATGGGGATCACAGAAAGCTATTCAAACACAGCTGTATAGTTTAAATGACTGTGTGAGTGTTGCAAAGCAGATAGGTAAATGCAAAACATGGTTTCTGTTTTCAAATCTGTTCCTAGCAAATCTTTGATGTGTGCATTTTCTTTTCAATGGCAAAGTCCAGCTACTTATTATCATAATGGGTGTCATTCATATTTGCTTATCAGAAATGGCAAATACTGCTATGCCATTCCTCCATAAAGATGTTTAAGCAGGTTTTGTAAAGAACAAAAAAACAAAATAACAAGAAATTTCCAGAGACAAACGGCTTAGTTCCTACAGCTCTTAGAAGTTGGTCAGCCTTTGCCTGCAGAAAGATTAAAGGAAATGCAAGATGCATCTTGCTCTGAGTAACAACTGAGAAGGGAAATAATCTATCTCTTAGAAGTAAAATGTTACCTAAGCTATGGATCAGTCTCAGACAAGAGCTTGAATGGGTGATTCAAGATGCTGCTTGGTAGGAACTTGATAGATTTTACATCATTGGCCAAATAATTTATTTTCTGTCAGCCAAAACAGTATTTGTAAACTGTACTGCCTGTTGACTGATGATGCCAAGGGCAAACAATGAACAGAGAATAAGAGAAGAGATGAAAAGAAGCTCTGCTGGCATAATGAGGAGAAACAGTCCTTCATCATCCTATCAGGGCTACTGCTCTGTGAGTTATAAATCATTGTCATCTGCCTCACAGTTTGGGATAAGCAATGCAATAAATTCTTTAAAATAAAGCATTCACAGTGCTGCATGTATTTTTATGTAGTAACAGGTTAGGTTCCCTGACACTCTACAGAAATGCCCATCTTTTTTTTGTTGTTGGATGGATTGTATCTGTGCAGATATAAACCTAGCCGTGTTCATGATAAATGTTAATATGTAAGCAACAATAAATGAGAAGCACACTTTATTTGATAGTGTAAATCAGTTTCAAGACCGTTTTGAACTAAACAGTGCTTTTTCATTGCCTTTATTTCAGGCTCAAGATAGAATCACTCTACTGGGTCTCATTTCCTCTTGAATAATTTAAAACAAATGAAGATTAGTTTATGATTTGCTGCAGTTTGAACCTATCAAACTGAGTTTTAGTAAGAGAGTTAGTGAATTCAGATGTCTGTTTGGCAATCAGGAAACTATTAAAAAACATAAAGAAACTGTAAAAAAGGCTATGGAACTCAAATCTCTGGTATTTAGGAAAGCACTGCCCTTTGATGGAGTGTATATAGCACCATTACTCTTAATATGTTTACACCTGCTAATGAATGAGATTCCTTAATCACTTATGGAAATGACTGGCTTTTCATCCAATGCAATTACATACCTTCCTGTCAATATATAAGGCCACAATTACTGTGGGGCAGATCTGTAAAGTGTAATAGAGATCATATTTATATGGATTTCAGTTCTATGTGTGACCTACAGGTATGGACTTTTGTTATAAAGAAAACACCTTCACTAGATATAAGGATTTAAAGTAATACTGAAAATTGAGTTGGAGGCTTAATTTTAGCAAAAACAATTTTTACCCACTACTTTAGTGGTAATCTGAACTTTTAAAAGACATTCTGTTCCTAACTTGATAAGGAGAACTGTGTTTAATTAAACCAGAACACATATAATGAAGGTTTAATTGATTCTACATCCCCATCACTTAAAAACCACTATTTGCCCATACATCACATTTTTTTTTCCCCCCTAAACTTTTCTAAAGAAAGTAAAACAGAAAGTAAAAGATCGTAAAAGGTGGACTTATTTTAAACATTTACTTCACCCTCTTTCTGCTGTAATGTCTTCTAGACTTTGACTTCTCACAAATCAAATACTCAGTTTTCCTCTATAATTTTACATTATTCTTATAATGTATTGTTGCTTCAAATCTTATATTTCAGTGCTGCTAGATTTCCCCCTCACCACAAAAAGCATTCAATAACAGATTTAGTAGTATTTTTTTTTCTTGCTTTGTAACCTTTCCTTTCTGACAAAAATTCTGCTTATTTTTACTGTTTCAGTTTCAGAACACCCACTAATTTCCTAGCCATTGCAAAAGTCTCACCGTTATTATTAACATACAGTAGGTCAGTGTTATCACTACAAGAAGCAAAGTGATTCATCACTTCATGCTCTGAGGGTTTTCTTAAACTGAAAAGCAAATGTGGCCTAAGAGTACTGCATACTCATGATCATGAACAGACTTATTTTCATATTATAAATTAATTTTTAAAGGCAGAAGTCAATTACTTCCCCAGCAATATTCTTCATGCATTCAAAAACCAGTCTGTAAGTGTAAAGATATTTCAAGAAAAATTGTCTAGATATTAAATTTGCCTTATATTACAATGTGATTTACATATCCCTCAAGCAAACCGAAAATTAACATCTATAGAAAAATTTCTTAGGAATTTACTCTCACCAAGTCTAAGTATATATATTATCTTTACTATTTCTTATTTTTTAAGTGCATGAAGGAAGTAAAAATTAAGGACATATATTCTTTTCATGCTATAGCTTTCTTGTTATATATAATTTCAAAGAAAAACAAGCAACTTAACATGCTGGGTCATGAATCATAAACACTGATTAAACAACTTCAGTATTTTACTTTGCCACTAAGCACTCATGATGATAATTCAATTTAAATTAAAAAAGTGTGATGATTTAATTAGTGCTTTCATGAGAAAATGCATAACTAAATTGCTTCTAGTAGAGGAATTGAGAGAAAGCTAAAATGAAGCATTACAAATCTGCTACCATAACCCCAAAGCAAATGGAAAACATTGTTATATGTTGTTTGGAATATTTCACCAGTATTACTACTTTACACTATGGATATTCTTTAAAATCCCATTTCTAAAAATCTCTTCAAATGCATGCTGAAACATTAATTATCGTAGGCTTCAAGAACACAAAATGCCAAGTCATCCAAAGTTTTAGGAGGGTTAGATGGGAAAGAGTCAATGACTCATAAGCAAGGAAAATTTTACTGCATGCTTTCATTCAGATAACTAATTTATATTTTGCTATTTGATTTTTATTTTAATTGTTTTAACTGAAGTTGAAACAAAATTGTTAACTACTAACTCTACATGTCAGATAGTCTGTGATCCCAGAGGACTCAAAAGTTCTAATACAGGTACCTGTTCTGAAAAACATCTAAATAATCTACATGTATTTTCTTAAATTAATTTTGTTCTAAACAAAAATCTGTATGAAAAAAAAGACACTTTCTGAATCTTCTCACCATGGATGAGATTTTTGAGTTTATTTGGAAATATTACATTTACTTTTCTATCTAACAGCTTGCTCCCCAATTACATCTCTGACAAAGAGATCCACATTCTTTCTAACATCAAGTAAAGCAAACCAAAACACAACAACAACAATCAAACAGGTGGATAACGTGATGTGATATAAATTTTAAAAAAGTACACATTCCCAAGTGCAAGGAGCACATTCAGAAGAAATACTTCAAGATACCTGGCTTTACAGGGCCCACAGTGCTTTCTTACCAACATTTTATTGCAGCTATCATCTGTAAGTGCATTTTGCAAACATTTCTGACCTCACAAATGGGGTAGTCACCCAACAAGACTATAAGACAACTTCTGTTTGAAACATTTTCAGTGCTTTTCTTCAAGTAACAGAACTACTAAAACAATCAAAATGGCCTTTCTCGCAGTATTTTAATGGATTTTAAATGATTCCATGTGGGGTTCTCTCAGTATAAAAAGTGATATAAAAATAATTCTCTGAAGATAGATTTCTAACTCCATCATATAGAAAACACCAAGTCTCAGGCCAGAAACTGGTATTTGTGGTTTTTCTCAAACTTCACATTTATTTAGTAATAAGACTGACTGTAATGGTAATTAGAGTATCGTTAGTCAATACTAATTAAAGTGAAAATTAAACATCTATCACATAACATGAGGCTAGCAGCACGATAAAAATTGGAAGGTGACTTTTTATGCAATAGGGAAAGGAAGAAAATTACTTTCTAAAAAGGGCTTTAAATATATTTTAAAATAAATTAATGCAATTTTAAAACTCATTGAACTGTAGAGATTATTTTAAATTAATCTTTTAAAATCCACTTTTAAAAATCCCTCCAAATGTAATCCTTGGCTGAGATAAAAACCCAATTCCATTTTATTTTTTTAGTTGTTTGTTTTTCTGGTAAAACAAGCTATTCTATTTAGATCACACGAGCTGCTATTAAAGTCAGTGAATAATGATATTTCTTTTGCAGTTGGGGCTTAGTCAGTTCCCATCATCCATGCTTTATCCAAGGCGGATTAACTATTTGTAATCAAATCCAGGTGGATTAATCATGCCCTGGATAGAAAGAGTCAGTGCTGGCTCAGTGTAGAGCCAGTTCAGATCAACTGAGCTTCTTAGGGCAGGTATAGTGCAGCAAACATACTCTGCTGAGTCCAGGTCACCCCATATACAGAAAAAGGTTAATCATTTCTACAGTGTGCAAAACCAGAACAAATCAGACCAAAAAAGCCCAGTTAGTCACATTCACTGCAAATTTCTTACCTCAAGTTCTGTGAAATTAAAGTATTGAAAAGTAGGATTCAGAGACATAAGTAATGATACACAGCCTGGGCACAGTTGGACTTATTAGTCCCCAGTCAGATGCCCCTGCGGTGTACTTTAGCTTCCAAAGCAGCTGCACATATAGGACAGAAGTTCTCAGTCCTCACATCCACTAGCAAACCTGAGTAGCTCTGCAGGAGTTTAATTATGGGGTGCTAAAAAGATCTTTGAGAAGATGGATGAGAGCAGGCCCTGACTGCACCGAGGGAGCTAGCACAGAACTGAAGAAAAATGAAAACAAGATGCCTGTGTGCATGCACATGTGTGCCATGCTACAATACTCTTTGCATTACAAAAGCTTACTTGAAAGAAGTTTTCTATTATTTGAATGCCTCTGCCTCTAATTAATGAAATACACAGTATATTTAACGTAGATCAAACAGCTTAAAAATTCAGTGTTGGCCTCTTATATTAAGGCACATAGTCAGATAAGTGAAGTACTATACTCAGGCAAAACTTTGACACTAAATGAATTGAACACTACAGGCTTCATGTCTTCCTTTAGTGCAGAAATGGGCTTGTGTGTCTCTGAAGTAACAGTTACAAGTATAGTCATATCCTGCCTTAGTTCTTTGTGTTGGAGAAAGCCAGAAGTCTACCCAAGTTGTCTTTCCCTTACAAATGAGGATTTACAAAATTTGCTCCTCAAAATTTCCCTCTGCTCCAATTTCCTGTACCTGGCTTCCATACAAGGGTTTGAAAAAGAATAAATAGGAGAAAACATGTAAGAAATAGCAGCCAAGAGTAAAAGCTTATTTATCTGTAGAAAAGTCGAATTTCTTCTTATCTTACGGCGAATTCTTTTTCATCAGCTCTTTTGGCTACAATATGTAAGTAACAGCTAAAGATGAAGCTCTGAATTCTGAAGACAAGAAGGAAATAAAGTCACTTAAATTCCACACAACACAGAGATCTGTTTACTAGCAGATCACAAACAGATAGAGGAAATGTTTGTTTGTTTTTTTTTTTTACTTTCTTATCAAAGGCAAGTCAACTGTATGTTCACATGTAGTAAGACTACGTTGTTCTTACAATTTCAGTGTCACCCCTAATATAACATATAACAAAGAGGCATAAATAAAAGAGTAAAAGAACTAAATAACATTATTTGTTGAAGACTGAAAAAATATTGGTTTGCTTCTTTATTTTACTTCTCTTGAATTACTGATTTCTAAAAGTCCAACACTGAAGTTAACATGAAGCATCATGCACCCAAAATTTTGTAACTGGTAAATTTGTCTGAAGTACATAGATTTGGAGGCATTCCTGATCATTAAATGTGGGGGAAGATGTAACTGTGAGCAAGTCACCAAAGAGCTTATCAGACTCTTTGATAGACCTTATCACTGTGAAACCCTGGAAGACCAGAGTGTGAGACAAGAGCAAGCAGTGTCTGTTTGCATCTAAGGGTAGACAGGCAGTTCCACTGATATGCATTGTTAATTCTGTTACTCTTAAGGAACCTTTCATCCTTTATCACTGTTGTCTGGGAGAAACTGGGACCAATTAACTGATTAGAAGAACTGTTAGAGGAACAGGAATGTCTTGCTTGTAAGTGAATGGTATATAAGATGTATGGTGAACACAATAAATACACACTACAAGAAACTAAGAGAGCTCTCTAACTCACCTGAGCATCGACAATTAAATACAAAATACAAAAATTATTCCCTTATGACATTTTATGAACTATCCTGAAATAACTTCTGCTTTCAAGCATAAAAGTGCACTTAGTAATCACATACTTTCAACAGTCTAATTGTTAATTGAGGAGCAAATATATTATGTGTATTGTCTTTCTGTCAGTGAACAGGCATAAACAGCTTAAGAAAAAGCAGAAACTTCTCCACACAGGATTCTTCAACCAAAAGCCTGAAAAATAGGAAGTCTCACAAGGCAGAGGAATGACAAACCATTTGCCTTCCAATTTCTTCCCTTTTGGACTAGACCAGTTTTGTCTCACATGTCCCCATACCTCCCCAAAAAAAGACTATTATCTGTACTAATAAAGGTTGCACTTGTGCACTGCATGGATAGATGCAGGTTATCTAGACTGTGTTCCTTGTAATCAACTGCTAATGAATACTTATCTCTACAGGGAAGATAAAGAGTTGATTACTCAGAGTTTCATCTCTCTCATACCTTGGAAGGAAGATGGTGTCTCTTTCATGAAAACATTCTATTGCTTGTGTTTTAATACCATAGTTACTTTTACAATGGGGGAAAGTGGTGACTGGGTTACTCAGGGAAACACATATGAACATGCCAAGTACCAGCATATCTAGTTACCGCATGTCAACTCTGTCCCTAAAGCTGTGAAAGAGTATTTGGGTGCCCTGAACCTTTGTTAATTAGCCCTGACAAAAGCTGCAGTATATGAACAGTGGCAGAAGGGGAACTAAAGGAGGGAAGATTTAGATTAAGTTTTAGGAGGGAGTTTTTGACTCAGTGAGTGATGAGGAGCAGGCTGCTCAGAGAAGCTGTTAATGCTCTATCTCTGAAGGTGATCAAAGCCAGGTTGGATGCATCCCTGGGCTACCTGGTCTAGTGGAAGGTGTCCCTGCCTACAGCAGGGAGATTGGAACTACCTAGTCCTTAAGGTTCCTTTAAACATACACCATCCTATGATTTTATGCTTTCAGAGTAGAGTTTGACTGGGTCCAAAAATGTAGGAGTCCAGGCTAAGAAAATTACTCTGCCTGATTTTACAGCATTGGCAAGACGTATTCACCCAATTACCTTTAGACTCAAAGTATCTGTAGGAGTCCTTTTATATGTTAACAAAAAGCAAGCTGGAGTTCTGCCTCTGATTCATCAAGCAATCTCAATGCTAGAAAATAAAAAGCGTGATGTTCAGTATCACAGCCAGGCATATCACACAGATAGAAATAATGATTTTTGATTGTACAAATAGATAACAGCACTCATTCTTTCCAAGTAACAACAAAACAAATTCAGCAGAAAAACAGATGTAAGATTACTGAAGTATGTCAGATTGTTTTAGATCCCATGAGGCAAAGTTGCAAGTGAAAATAAGAGGTGACCTCACTTTGTACACTAAGAATATTCCAACTGTGTTGCTGAATCTGTGTGCTGTGGGTGTTCAGAAACAATAAGAATGTGCCTCCTATTGCTCCAACTGCATTATTGAATTTATGTGCAGAGGATGTTCAATAACATACCTGTTTATTGACAGCCTAGAGAAGTATGGAAGTTGAAAATGCCACACTGAATAACATCTTAGTTTTCCATGGCTGGAGAAAGATAAAAAAAAATTGCTGCTATAACATTGAATAAACTAATTTTGAAAAATTAAAAGTGAATTTAGAAATTTGTGGTGAAAGGTGAGTGCAAAGTTATGCTGCTGAAGATCAAATTAGTTTGTATCCCCTTAATGGCTTTTAGCACCAAATGAAAACTGACATGAATTTGAATTTAGGAAAGAATGATGATTTTTTAAAATGTCCATATTATTTGCTTTATATATGAACTAACTGTATCATAAATATCATATCTACTTACATTCAGGGAAAGATGACCACTGAGAACTTTTTCAGTCCCAATTAAAATGATACAGGAATTCAATGACACATCCAGATAAATACTAGGATTACTTAATTCCTTTGCTTTCAAACTCATATCCACCATAGAGTTCCATTCATTATCAGAAGCTGTTACAGTGAAATAAAATGTCAAGACAGTTACACATAATTCTGAATTTCCTTATGTGATGAAAAGAAAATAAGAACAAGTTCTGCTTTTCAAAGTTCCAAACAATTTTATCAAGAAAATCAAGAAAATTTAAAATTGTAAATTAAAATGTAATTTAGAATTAAGTCATTATCAGTAGAAATATGAATTACAACATTCTAGCCTTTCTTACCAGCTATGAACTTCCTTACAATAAAGGAAGGGAACAGGTTAGATGGCTTTTCAAATAGTGTCTTGGCTAGAAAAGATTTTTCATCTAAAAATATTCTGCACCTGAAGATACCTTAACTGACAACAGAGAGAGCTGTTAATTCCTAAAGCATCCAAACTTGAACAGTTTGATCAGTGACAGCTACCAAAAGCCTTCCTGCAACGTTCCTAAAAGAGGAACATTTAAATGACAGATTATTTTAATAGCAACAAAGATAAAACCAAATGTAAATACAGAATACTATTTATGTGTACATTTTAGAGCTCACTATGCAGTTAGGGACCAGTAAAAAGCTTTATTTTGTCTCATGAGCAGGCAGCTAATATTCCTGAAGGCCATTTTACCTCACAAAATACCTTTCTTTATAGAAGATCACATCTGAAAAGTGTTTTACTGTACACTTTTTGCTATTCTGAAATAATTATCTGTATTCAGCCCCTTGTATGACTAGGGACTTCTCATAGAAGGAAACAAAAGTTATGTTATTTTGTGTCATTTTTGGAGCATGGTAAACAGGACCCACCATTAGAATATGCAGTAGTGCCACCTAACAACATGCTAGAATCAGAGGCACAGATTTATCTAGAAAATGAAGGTTACTACATCCTTAAGAACTTCCAGCCAATTCTCCTCCATTTCTTTTTTTCTGGAGACTTGAGGTATTTGTTCTTATCCAAGAAATTCAGGAAGATTCATCTCAGCCAAAAATGATTTAGATCAGTGGCCTCAACGATATAAAGCTATTTCAGAAGGAAAACAAACAAATAACAACTATCAGTAACGCACAGAATTTTCCTTAGAATATCTGGCTCATGGCTTTCAGCTGCAACTAGACACAGGCTAAGAAATGCTGCCTGACTTTAAGTTGCCTTAAGAAAAAGAAAAATACCAGGTTTTTGTGCATGTGTGCTTTTTTGTTTGTTTGTTTTTTGTCTATTTTTTCCAGCTATTTATCACAATTACATTTTTAGCACCAGGGGAAGGATGTTAAAATATTACCATAGACACTGATGCTTTCTGAGAGATAAGAACCTGAAGCACAAAAAAAAAGCCAGAAATTCTCAAGAAAGTTACTGCAGCTACTGGATGTCATTTGAGGTTATACTCAAGGAGTGTTGGTAGCATTATTTTGGTGATCTGACTTGATTAATGATGGTAGAAATTAGTTATCTTAAGAGAAAATCTGAAGAAAATAGCTGACTGAAAAGTAGATTGAGCTACAAAGTGAGGATAATTAAGGGATGTCTCTAACCACCTTCCTGATCCATTTGTTCAATTGATAATAACTTTGGTAACATAATGGTCAAAACAAAAACAAAGCAAACAAACAAACAAAATAATAATAACCAAAGATACCAACTCTAAGAATGCTTGTGGATGTTGACATTCTATGAGTATGGCATCTCCTAATTCAGATGTCTTCTTTAATTTTGACAGAGCATAGATTTCAGACTGAAATCACTATAGTTTGAGTAAAGTGTTTGCAGTATTAGAGTGACAGTCCTAGCATAGTTGTGGGAAAGAGAACAAACTTTAAGGAATAATATACTCTACTGTTAAAATGAGATAAAGGGCAAGAAACATTCAATGTGATTTCAATGAGAAAATTCTATGTAAACACTTGTATGGAAACTACAATTACATAAACACATTCTGAAGTTTCAAAAACAACAGACCTCTCCTGTTCTCTCTTTGTAGCTCTCAGTCAGTTCTGGAGATCTATAGTATTTTGAAAGTGTCCTTTTGGCCTCTGTTTTACTGGCACTTATGTTGATGTCTCCAGTATTCTTGATCAAATACCTACTGCTTGTGATTGCAGAAGATTTTATTTTCCTGACCATAATATGTATGTTCTTAAATCCTAAAAGGAACCAAAAGTAATAACACTCAGCTGGATCTACACACAGAAAGTACTAAATGAAGTCAATTGGCTGGTTCCTGTATGCCAGGGTAACGCTAAAATACCGGTACTCTTCTTAGAGAACTCTCACCCAAAGGTGAAAGTTCATGGAGTTGTGAGAAAGTGGAAACATATTCCTGGTACTGAATGAAAGATTGAATCAAATATACGTCAAAGAACAGCGAAGAACAGAGATAGAAGGTAATGTGTAAAAGGTATTTAGAGGAAGAAGCAGTAAGTAATATGAAGACATATGCCATGAAACATGCTGCACAGAGAAACAAAGAGCAAAATGGGAATATAAATTGGAGACAGATCAAGTGCTTAAATTTGGAAAACAAACAAACAAAAACCAAAAAACCACTTGCCTACAAGCAAAATGTTGATTTCTGCTTCAAACACCCTAAATAAATTTAACTTTCAAATGATGTTCCGAGACAGTCCAAAAAATATTACCTGGGGTCTTGTAGTACTTCAGTGATCAGGTTCTGAAACTCTGGTTTCTACTAAGTTGAGTGAAGAACATTACTCAGTAAATAAGAGAAATGAAGACAAATATCTTGAAACAGTCTTTCTCTTTCATTTCTCCAATCTTAGGCTTCTATGAAGTATGCATTTTAATGTGGAAGAAACTGCGAGAATGGGAGAAAAAAAAATGAGGTGTTAATATCAAATAGGTTAAGGAAAGTTCAATTATATGTGATAAATTTGAATTTAACAGAAAAAGACTCCAGTGTGGCACTGGTACGTACTGAAAGCGCAGAACTGAGAAGGACTGGTGCTGGTAGGGTGTTCAGTGAGATAATGCAGACTGTAAAGTAAGACAACATAAACTGAAGTTAGGGAAGGACTAGGCATGAAAGGCATTTGGGAAACATCTTGGCACAGATGGTGATTAGTATGTGAAATGGACAACCAACAACAGCCACAAAAGCTGTAACCATAAACAAATTCAAAATCAATTATACAAGCACTTAGAAGAAAAAGAATATTACTATGTTCAAAGTCTAGACATATAAATAGTGGGACCCAGATGACCCGTATGTTGCATTTTCATCACAAGGAATTACTTTGTTTTTGTCAGAATACATGATGAGCTTCCACCAAATGCATTTAATGTTCTGTAGGAAGGAGTTTTATCTGTACTGCTCATGGCCATTATTCTGCTGCCTGTTTCACAAACATGTGGCACACACACATACAGCAAAGAGGTGTCAAAGTTAATTACTCCTTGGAGAATAAGATATACTGAAAGTTTTGTGGGGAAGGACATCTTAAAGGGAAATTCATAGTGTATGAGATATTTTATTTTGAGAAAGTTATAATACATCTCTCAGCCTCCCCAGAATACATGAGTCTTTCCAGGAGGAGAAAATATTGTAAAAATTACTTCGAGATTTTAAGACTTCCCTCCTTATGTTTATATAAGAACAGGATCTTGTTTAATAACATTTTTAAAATCATATATTCACCACTGTTATTATAAAGTACTATTATTATCATTTCTCAATCCTTTGGTACAGTTTTCCTATTACTGATCTTGTTCGTTTTATAACAGCATCAAATCATCAATGTTTAGTAGGATACACTACACAAATTGAGAAGCGTATCTTCAACGTGTATCTCACAGTAACCCACACACTTAGAGGTCACCAGGGAGAAGTGGAAATATGTGATATTAAAATAATCAACCTAAAGTGATTACATGTCAGGACAGAAAGCAGGTAGAAGTAACACAAAATTAATTCACACTGATTTTAAGATTATTTTCACATAAGCAATATTACATGATTTATTATTTAACCAGAAATATTGATTTTTTATTTTTTAATTCCTCTTAAAACTTTCTCTACAGTCTAAATAAAAACATAAGCCCTTTCATTGCACATATATAATCAGTATTTAGGTGCTGAGGAATCTGTCAAGTTGGTAAGGAAAGCAGAGGTATCAAGAAGAAAATAGAGGTATTCTGGCAACAGAAAAATGTCATTTGCAAATGAGAACATCCTGAAATACCATTGGAGACACTACAGAGATATTGACCTTCTCTTAAGAAAAAAAACAAAAACAAAAAAAAAAAAAACACAAAAAACCCATACAAACAAAATTCTTGTGTATGCCAATCCCATCTTTAGTGGCTTGAACATCTCTATGTTAAACAGACCAATTTTCCTCACTAAGTATTGATCTGTTTTCACCAATATCTATTTCCTGTAACCTTTGCCTGTTCATCCTTAGATTCTGAAAGACTCTTCAGAGGATAGATCTTTTACTGAATTTTTGGCAAGTGCCCAAAATGTCATAGACAATGACAAATGAACAACAAAAACTACTCAAACAAGACACTTTCCTGCTTTGTATTTTACATTCATGAAAAAGGTAAAAAATAAAAAATAAAAAAATAGGATTAAAATACTCCTGTTTTAATGACAGCAATTCTCATTAATTGAAAACTGGAAATAAGGAGGTGTTAAAGTAAACGTTTCTATAGAACTACTAATACTGATGAGCATGTCCTTCTTTAGGGTGATGGGAGAGAGAACCAGAAGAGCAAAAGCGAAAAGCCTCTAAGTTTAGATAAATGGTTGAAGCAAAGCCAAGCTTGTAAGCAAAGGGAATTAAATAATTCACTCACTGCACTTACAGGCAGACGTCCTGCAATGCAAAACCTCAGCACATGGAACAGTTACTTGAAAGGACAAGTGTCACAACTAGAAGCGTAGAAACACAGAATTGCAAAGGTCAGAAGGGACCTTAAGGGATCATTGAGTCCAACCCCCTGCTAAAGTAGGTTCCCTACAATTGGTCACACAGGTAGTCATCCAAGGGGATCTGGAATATTTCCATAGAAGGAGACTCCACAACCTCTCTGGGCACCTTGTGCCAGTTCTCAGGTTCTTCCACATGTGTAACACTGTAACTTGATGGAAAACTCAGCAGTGACAAAGTAGTAGCAAAGTGCTAGGCTACAGTAAGTAAGGGTAAGCGCCAATGCAACAGCCATGGATATAGAAACAAATAAAAGAATCTGCTTACCTTTGGAAGACCTCCAGCATGCAGGGATCTCCAGCAAGATACCCTTGCTTCCACTGTCAGCCCTTAAAGAAGATCTGGAATGGTGTGGATTCTGGCTTCACCCCTTTTAATCACTCTGATTTGCAATGCACCTGAGATCCCCTGGGTTGGCCCTGCCTTCCCACCAGGTGCTCAAACACCACTTCACTAGCATGCCTGAATATAAACACAAAATAAAAAAGACAAGAAGTCTTGCTAAAAATAACTATAAAAATAGAAGAGTAGTATCCTAAACATAAAGACAGTGTCACTGTGAACTATTGCCATCTGTAGCTTCACAAAATCTCCTGATGCAGTGTCATAGCTAAAACTGTGTAAGAGGAAACTATCCCTTAAGCAATTGAATGCTTCTTAGTACATTGCTATCTCATTTAGCAAGGAAGATGTGCAGAAAAGATGAATGGTTTAACTGTGACTCATAGTTAGAGTCCATGGCTGCAATTACATGTAATTATAATTTCTGTAAAACAGAGGTTTCTCACCTCCAGGTTTGGACAAATTGTCAAGGATTCCTGATTAGCAATCTGCCACCTTTTCAATGCTGTGCAAAGCACAGGAACTAGAAAGGGCAGTCAAATAAACCTTAATTAACCTTGTATGCTTAAGGTTGCAGCTCTTATATAAATAGAATATTAAGATAAATTACTAGAAGTCAGTGTTCTGCCAGAAAAAAAACAGTATCAGTCTCTTTCGCAGGCATATAGCATTAACTGTTTTAAGGTATATTAACTGTCTGTGCTATAATGTAAGCTTATGTCCCTCAAGCAGATGGCACTCTACTCATACCTGTAATAGACTTCTTCTCTCTACCCCTCTGCAGCCTCCTAAGAGAAGCTGAAGTCAGATAAATTGTAGGGATCAAAGAAATCTTTTAAAATTGCCTTTGTTTGGTGACTTAAACATGGCAGACTCCTTAGCCTCCTCTACCCCCATCTACTGTAGAAGCTGTAAGAAACTCTCTAGGTCCATTTTTATTGCATATTATTTCCTCATTATATCATCAGCTGTGTTTTCATTAAGGCTGAGAATCACACACACACAAATAAAAATAATAAAAAATAGGAGGAAGAATTGTAATTCAGAATGTCTCTCCAAATGGGGATAAGTGGATAAGTGTCTTAGGAAATAACCAGATGCTAGACTCAAAAGTTGTTTTAAATATATATCTTTAGATTCTTAAATGCTTGCTGATCTTACCAGAAAACAGAAGCAGATTCAGCAGCATCCTGAATTCTAAGATAATTTGCATCTGTAAATACTTTTAAGAAAGGGAAGTGTGATTAACTTCTGAGGGAAAGGTTTTCAAATAGACCCCAGCTATGTGTTGGTCTTCTGTGGACACCAGAACTTAATATTTGAGGACTCTTGTACTTATATTTTTGCTTCATAAATTTCTTGTCTAAGGTGTGATTCTATGTGTAAATCTTTCACTGCCAAAGTAAATGATACAGAAAACTGAAATGCAGAATAGGGCAGCTGAACCAAGGCAAATAAGTTCTGATTGCAGTAACAGTTCCTGATAGAACTTAAACTTGATAATAAATAAAGATAAATAAATAATAAATAAAGATTTTTGTATTATAAATATTAAAATTCTATAGTTCTCCCTGGTGAAGGATTCTATAAGCCATAAAGAACCAAGTGTTGTACTGGAAAAACATTTAGGTTTAAGTTATCATATAGGGTCTCCTAATTTCAGGAAGAACTGGTTTATTAGAGACTGTAGATATCTATTTCTTCAGGAATGGGAAATAGTCATTAAAGTTTTGGAATATATATTTTTAGCCAATTTTTTAGACATTATAAAGAATGTCTAGAAAATACATTCAAATTGTCCATGACTGAGAAGAATATTACCCTTCTGATGCATCACTTCATGAAAATTCAACACACACAGACTCAAGAAGAGGTAGGGAGGATTTGGGTTGGACTTTTGTGGCTTAATAAGAAATATATGTGAAAGTTTTGATTAAAAATAAAAGTAATTAATCCAAAATATAAAAGGTATTTGTTCAAATCTGGAATGAAATCAACATATTTAAATAATCTTAACAAGCACAAATAAAAGTATAAACTCTTACTTATATGACAGGCTTCAGCACCCAGTGTTAGGAATGTTTACAATGTCTTTGGCAAAGTAGATCACTGATGACACTGCCTCAGTATTATACTTATTAAAATATCAAGAACAATCACTCATCTAATTAACCTCTTTTGCTATCATAATAGGGACTTATAGTACAGTGTGTTTAAGTAAAGAAAAAGATATTTGATCAACTGTAAGATTCACATTCATTGAATAACATTGACTCCATCAGTCTAAGAATGTGTTTCTCATTGTCGCTTCCTTGGTTGTTTTAGCGTATACATTTTTCTAATGTTTGTACTAGCTGGATATGAGTTTAATTTGGTATTTCTAATGCTAGTAGCCATGCCATGTGATTTGGAAGGTCACTTCTTTCCTGGCTTGCAGAAATCTTCGTATTTCTTTAAGCAACAGAAAGTTCAACTTATTTAAATTATTTTCATCTTTAGCAACCTCTACCAACTCATAGCAACTGCCATTTCTGATCAACAGTAGTATGCAATATAAGAGGCCTATGGTTTCTCAATGATTTCTCAAGTTGGGCATTTTTTTTTTCCTCTGGTGTGAAAATATTCTGAAAGCCAATATACTGCATCAAATATAACCACTGCACAATAACTGTGAATTCTTGTATACTGCTTTTCCTCTAGGTAATTTGCAAGCTTTTATAGTCTTAAACACAGCCTCAGTAGTTTAACATTTTCCCTTTTCCCTTTTCAATCTTGCAGGCCACTTCATGAGTTTGCAGTTTTCCCTTTCTTTCCTTTGACTTTGGCTGATCAAGCACACCCTGGGGAAGATTGAGGGGAAAACAAAACAAAACAAAACAAACAAACAAACAAACAAACAAAAACACACACACAAAAAAACCTCCTGTTTTTTACTGCAGCTGTGAAACTTTCTGCTTTTCATAATTCAGTGATCACACATGAAAGCTTCTTTGAACATCATTCTAAGTAGGGATGATGTATTTTCATCACTTGAATAGATTTTTTTTTACAACAGCAGGGATGGTCTGATGTTCCAGACACAGGTCTGTTCTCTTCTATTACTTACACCAAGAGTGTAACAGTTCTATATGTTCTTTTTGTTTTATATGAATCCAGTGTGTTCAAATTCAGTTTAGGCTTGAGAATTGCCAGAAAATGTGTCCCTAACTGGAAAGACAGTCCTTGCATTTTTTCTATGTTTTTACTGTTGTTACTTTTTTGTGGATTATATAAACATAACCTGGCCAGGTTTAGCTTAATTCTAAAGATCCAATATCAGAACATTTTGAATGTTTTTTGCTTCCCCCCCCCCTCCCCCTCAAGAATAGCAATTACATATTATTACAGAATATCATTTAAAATTTACAGAACTATATAATATTGCATTTTGTCTAATGGCAGAGAATAATTAAGCTATAAATACATGTTTAGATTATATTAAGTGGCAGATTTTCCAGCTGGTGCACAGGAAATTATCTGTAAATGTCCTATTAGTGTTAAGTGGGAGCAGCATTACTAAATTGGTTTGCATCACTCTAAGGGCTTACAGCTTAAGTTAGCAGTATGTAGGAAATTCAGCGAGAGAGTAATTGTACCTGTCTCTCCATATTGATGTCAGTCTTTAAAAAACTCAATATCTTACAATTCTCTCTACATTTTTGCACTATTTTTAGCATCTATTACATATACAATGTTGTGTCAAATATAACTCAAACTTTCAACTCAAGTTAGAAGGTAAACTGTGGATTGAAGCAACCTACTATAATCTACATAACAAAAATCCTTGAGCAAGCAGTTTCAGGACCCAAATCTACTTGTTTTCTCATTTCTTTTGCAAAATGGATTTCCATAACCAGGCATTCTATCTTCCTGCTTCCATGTCACACACTATTATAAGTTTTGCAAAACCAGCCAGCACCTGTATAGAGGAGAAGTCACGTAATTGCCCAAAGCAGAAACAAATCACGGGTCTGTGCCAGAGATCTGGCACTAGTCTGCAAGAGCTTTTGTGTCTTTTGTCTAAACCATGATAAAAGTCTCCATCTCCAAAACTGCAGACAAGTCTCAATATACAGTGTAGTAGGAAACAAAGTTTCAGGAACTATAGCAATTGATACTCGGAAATAGTCTGTCCATGTCAAGTTTCATTACAAACTCCAGTACAGTCAGTACATGCATGAAGTCAATGTGCACTGATATAATAGGCAGCTGTCAAACTGTTGGCACTGTAGTCACAGCTATATTGAGAGCAGTATCAGTTCTTTTCTAAGGGAATATTTTATAGGAATAACTGTCATGTTTCCATTAAAATACAGAATACTAATATGAAAACTTTAACCTGTCATCTCAGTGATTTCCTCACAAAACAGATATGTTTTATGTTTTAAATGTTTTAAATTTGCTCACCTGTTATCACAGATGACTGCATTGCACAGTCTTACTGTAAACATTTTTTCTCAGTTCTAAATGTCATGAAAATAGAGAGTGTCTAAAGATATACCTGTGGATATCCAGCAGTTTGGCTGTTCCATGGGTAATCAGAAAGAAAAAAAAAAAAAAGAAAAAAAAGAGTGATAATTTAAGGAGTTTATCATACTGGGCAGTTTTGTAAAATACTTGTAAGATCACTGGGAAACTGGGGTCATAGCAATACCACAAATTGCTGTAATAGTTATTAAATCAAGGGCATAAATCATTATGCCTTGGGAAATATTCATGCATTAACTGCTTGGGGTTATAAGAGACAGATTTAAGAAAGAGATTTGCACAGATTTTTCCCAAGATGGCACCTTTTACATTTGTTAGCCATCTTGGGGCTAAAAAAATGCAATTTTTATAAGTATTAAAAAAGAACATTTAACGATCAAACATTTGCTTCTTCAGTCTTAATGGGAAATTATGTCACTTCGCTTATGGTCTTTGCTTAAACCAACTTTAGGTTTTCTATGTTAGCTCTGGGTTGGACTGAGCAAAGATACTGTACTGTATCTAATCCCAGTCTAATCTCTAGGCATAACAAGGTTGGCTTTACAAATGCATTCAGTTCTTATGCAGAGTAAAACATCTATTTGTACTAAGTACCTGCTGATTTTGATATATGTCATAAGAAGTCACATTGTTGTACAAAAGAAACGAACAAACAAAGAAACGTCTTGTCACCTGCTAAAGTGTGACTGAAGAATTTCCTTTCACGTTTTTACTAAACTTGATTGACAGACCCAGGCAAAGTACTCTTCCCTCCTGTTCAACACAAGAGAAAAGTATTTTTATAGCATATTCAGCACTGGGTCTTTGCTGATGATAAAGTCTTGACAGGCTAAGTTAAACAGTGTAAACCAAATGAAGCTGTTTTTCAGATTAGCTAGCCAATTTTGCCCCAGAATTTTCAGTAAAAATCACTTCTAATTAAAATTATGTGGGTATTTCTTCAAGCTTTACAAATGAAAAGAGTATCACACACTATCTTCACCTTTGCAATGAAGAAAGATACACACAGTGGTATCAAAGGATTATGTTAATTCAGAGTAGCAGTTCAACATCACATTAATATGGTTGCCTGGTTTAGACCTGTGATTCTCAAGCCATGACTCACAAGCAGTTTTTTTTTTGCCCACAGGATCCTCAGATGTTGCTTGTACATTCCTCTTTCCAGAAGTATCTGATCCCTTAGGCTGACTGGAAAGACAGAATGCAATGTTGCTAAGAGCATCCTATTAGCATGTGAAAGTTGGAGATCACTGTGTGAAAAATCAGGCTTCATCCAAGTCAGCAAAGCAGCAAGACCAGTTTAATGCTAAAGCAAAATCTTTTCATTACCCAGTAAAACATGTAGCAGCAAGTCAAGGTATGCTAGTGAAATATATATTTCTAATGAGTCTTGAACATATTGATTTCTGGCCTTTCTTACTATCATAGTTGAAAATTTTGTAGCTAACAAAATTAGAAACCAGAAAGATCAAATCTCAGTTGACTACCTATTTCCAGCAATCAATGTTGCATTGGCGATGCATTAAAAATTCTCCACAAGCATTATCAACTGCTAAAGTTATCTGAATACTAGATTTTTCCTCATTATAATGCCATTAAGAGTGGAAGTGTCCCTTGATGTGATTAATGCACTCATGTAGAAATTTGTGACAATCACTTATCTGTTCCTTGTACTTGCATTTTTTCTGTGACATTGCCTTATAGTATCATCCTGGGTTCCCTGCCTAACCAGTCAAAATAGCTTAACCTGATCTCACTAGCTCATAACCTTTGCAGTAAAGAGAATCAAGTACTGAGCTGCCTGGCACATCAGTGAAAACATTTGTTAGCTTTTATTAAGCTAAGTTATCCCTCTGTAATGGTTGCAAATCTACTGACTTATGTTGTGCCCACGGGAGGAAACTGTTCAATTAGTGGGAATAAAGTGCTTCTTTGCCTTGATTAACAGAACAAAGTGACTGTGCTGCTGCCAACCTAACCAATGGCCCTGGTACCATGCCTCTAAGAACTATACATTGAAGGTCAGTGTAACATTGTTTCACATTAATGTTCAACTTTCATTTTAAATCACATTCCTATTGTTTCTTTTCTCATTATGCAGTAAGTTTTCAAAATTCTTTTTTGACACCATTGTTACAAGACAGATTTTTGTAGGCTCTCTTTTCTTAAGCGTAATATTTTCTTCCCAAAGGTCTCTCTGTATATTCTCAAAAGATCTATTGTGACATGAAAAGAGAAAAATAAATAAATAAATAATAAAAAGACTTCAAAATCTGATTTTCACATTTTATGAAAGATTTAGATGGGATTCCAAAAATACTTCTCTGGTAAATTCTTGCTGATGCCATTAGAAGCAGGATTCTACATCATTTATTACTGCCACTGCAAATCTCATTTTTTAATATCACAATAGAGATGAATTAAGATAGTCTGGAATGTCATTCAGAAACTAAGGGTAAACTACCACAAACACTGAAGAAAACCACAAGCAGAAACAAATCTTTAATTACTGAGATACAATTCCTTTAGCCAGCAGTCTTTGCATTCACAGCTTCCCATACAGGTTTAGCTGTTTTCTGTTATTTTGTATATCTTTACTCAATACGTGAGGAATTATGAGGTTTTAGGTTTCTAGTACAATTTTAAGCAGAAAGTTCATCATACTGGCTACGTACAAGGCCTCTACTTGTCAGGATGCTGCCTGAATGTCAAAGAAAAGCCGTAGGTATAGAACAGAAAACTACAGAACACCAATCCTTCTTTTCTCCATAATGTCAGTGACTTCCTTGTCTCCTACATCCCGAAAAACCAAGTTATTGAATGACTATTTAAGATTATGCTTTTTCAGGTATTTTGAACTTACCTTTTTCTTTGAACCATTCCGAGATATTATTCTGCAAAAGAAAAAAAAAAAACCTTCTGCTCACCTTCTCTCTGAAATGTTCTGCATAATGTGGCATATATTTCAGTAGCTCACTAGATCCGAGGCTCTTTGGGGCTGGATATACATCTGTCAGTCTAAGACAGAATGGCTCAGTTGAGAGCTCATATATGGACCTCAAAAGATTGCAAAAAATAAATAAAAATAAAAATAAAAATAAATGCAGTATTTGTTAATAAATTTGTTTAAATATAAGTAACATATAAATTTATTTAAATATAAGTTTCTTAATAAAAGATGAGTTATATTTGAAAACATTAAACATCTTGACATAAGAGTCATGTATCATAAGCATTACTTTTTTACCAAGAAGCCACACTTACAGGAACTAGGGGGTTATAAACTTTTATTCAAACTCACTCTTGCAATGTCAATCTCTTAATTACCTGTTAATCTCCTAAGTACTTCAGAGAAAATCCTACTGTTCATATCACAGACCCAGTTTAAAATTGTTCCCAGTACTTTCCTCAAAGTTTGCCAGCATGGTAGAAGGACCTGTGCCATCATATGCGATTATTCCCTTTCCTGTAAAGCTTCCTTATGACAAATGTCACAAGTCAATATTTTTGTGTAAAGACGTAGCCTCCTTTCAGCATGCCGCTAGAAGAAATTTATCTTTACTCAATTATCTGGTAAGAAAAGCTCAAGTTAGTAAATGAGTAAATGAACCACTGGGTCAGGAAATGTTTGAATAAAGATTAATGATAGAACTGAAACAAGTGTAAATGGTAATGCTTTGCTTCATTTCTCATTACACTGATGCTTTAATAGAACTATAAAAAGTTTCAAACTAATTTATTTTCAGAATTATAGTTTAACATCTTATGCATTTTCTTCCTGCTTCAAACTAGCCCAGGTGACAGTAAGCCCCACCTGAGAAGGATGGTGCTGGCTTACAGCAGGGTTTTGTGAAATCTCAAAAAAGACAAGGTAAAACTATACTCCTTACTCACATCCTTGCCAAAAACCCTCTGGTGATCTCCATACATCTCTTTCCTCCAGTACTCAATCACTTTAGGGGTAGGACAGGACCTGGCAGCATGAGGCAGAGCACAGTCACTACAGATGCAGTAGAGCTGCCATCAACAGCAAGCACCTGTAGCCACAGTCGTAAAGTTTGATTATTTTTGTATTGAGCTACATGCTGGGCAACTGCCCATAACTTGAAAGAAGCTGAAGGAACAAAACTGCACCACTAAGTTCTGACCACTGAAAGAGAGTGGGAATGAGGAGAGAGAACAAGAGCAGGAGAGAAATAGAGTGTAGATAAAGAAAAAGTGATTAAATACAGGTTGGAAATATTAAGCAACCAGTCATAGAATTCTGATTTAAAGTTGGTTTTCCAATTTGTTCTCCAAAAATAAGCCAGAGAACCCTAAAAATATGGAAGCATTCAGAATGAGCAAATTTATCTTCCCACTTGTTAGCAAAAATTTCTTTGCGATACGACATGATATGTGCAGCTGGACACAGATAATCTACAGAGGTAGCATTTGTACTTGTTGCAGTGCATTCAAAAAGCTGGTAGACTCACTTAAAAATATGCAGCATTTCTCTCACTTCACTATAACAGTGAAAAATAATATCAAAACTTTCTCATGAAACTGCCCTCATTAATAGTGAAGAAGTTTCTGAATCTGCATCATTTTTGCTTACCTACTTGATTTAAGTAAAAAAGACATTTGCGAAAAGAACAATCTGAGTTTCCACTTCCTATTCCATGCTGAGTTTGATTTTAAGTTTAATTTTACTTATAAATAATTAAAATAAAAATATTTATCTTTTTTTTCAATTTTTTTTTTTTTTTTTTTTAAACTCAGGACTTCAAGATGTAAGCATAGCTTGCTCAATTTTATAGGATCATCAGTGGAGAAGAAAGATCTGCCAGTTAAGCAAAACTTCATGGCAAGTCAAAACTAAACTAAATAATCATGTTACACATAAATATATATGTTCTTTTTCTAAGTGAAATGAAGTTGTCAGTGCCAGTCAAATTCTATTCTAAAAGATTTTTAAGAGAAAAATGCCGAATCCCTAATATTGCATGGCAAAATAAGAATCCTACTCCTGGCAGAAGGGAGTTAATTGAATCCAGACATTTGTAATTTTCTTTGAGGCAAGAATTACTGTGGAAATCAGGAAAGATAACAGAATTTTGCATCTGTGGCTCATCTCTCATTTCTGACATTTAGAAAAGATGAGTACCTCAGCAGCAAAGCTGATGATCAAAATACTTTAATATATTAATTACATGAAAAACTAGTTCTGCTAACTTACTCGTGTCTAACCAGATTATTAACAAAATGCTGTGAACATACACAATGGAATACATGATCAATATGACAAAAAAAAATCCCTAGTGTGTTTCCCTGCTTATGTTACTGCAATGGAAGCTAATATCTGCTTTCCAACAATGAAGCCCCAATAGGGAATAATCTCTTCCTCCATAGATGAAACAATAAAACATGGTCAGGTAAAGAAACATAGTACAATAAAATAATAAAAGTTGAATTTTTTAGCCACAGTAATAGGACTAAGGAATATTTTGGAAAATTAATTTAATTGATGAGAATCTACCTTAATGTAATTCAAAAATGCAAATTTCTCTTGGTTCCCTATATCCTTTGTAGTCTACTGGAGTCAAAGCACGTATTGTGTAGAAATGTGTTAACATTTCAGGACCAGAGGGAAGAAAGACAGCATGTGCTCATAGCAACATCTGGGAGAAAGTACAAAGAGAGAAACAGAGGTAGTTTCTAGGGAGCAGATATTAAGCACTACTGATACTAGAGAGAGAATTTGAATCTGACAGCTTTTAATTTGCTTGATCTTAAACTCAGAGTGAAAATATTTCCACCAACTTCACTGGGATTTGGAATAGTTTCCAATGTCTTACAGCCAAGATGTGGTTGCCAAAACAATTACTTCTTCACTCCTTCTCGAAATAGTTTTTTTTATGAACTTTAGGGACACTTAACACTTAATGAGTTTGAAAGTTATCACTGAAGAATCAAACACTCATTAAACATAATGTCTCAGGGTATAGTCACTGAATATCAAACAAGAATCGAAGGATTTGCAAAAATAAAGTGGGAAAGAAAGGAGGTCATTTTTCCAATCTAATTACTGAAAGATGCATCATTGCAACAAAAGCAGTGTTATATAAGGAAAGTGTGCAAGAAAGCACTATTTAGAAAGACATTACACAAGAATATCACTAATGATAGCCACAAAACTTTGCTTAACATTATTAATTTCCTAATCATTTATCGAGAACTTTACATTATGTCATCTGTGTAGGCATTGCATGCAGAAGCTGTAAATAGGTGTAGAAAGCACCTTCCTAGTTACGAAACAATCTTGACATTTCCGAGTCTTTGTATCTGAGGATCAGTTCTCATTCAGTCTAGTTTAGATTTTTTGTCTATGACCTATTCCACATTTATGGTCTCCTTCAGTGTAGCACTTACTAATTCCTGTTATTATTCCCAGAACACAAAGATTCTTGCTGTCACTTGGCTAGAGCTTCATTTTAAGTCTTAAAGAATTAAGAAGTTTTCTTGATATACATTGCAAAGTTCATAATGCAAGAAGAGGCACAGAAACTTCAGTATAAGCCAGTGTCATTTTAGCTGAAGAATCCATTTTTTCAAAGCTTCTGAGCTTCCAAGTACTGACAAATACAAGCTATAGAGAATAATTCAAAGGTGACAAATGTTCACATATAAAAATGAATAACATCTGCACCTGAAAACGAATACATCTATTATAAAATGTTTAAATATTTTTCTGTGCAAGGCAGAAGTACCAGGGACACAAAGTAGAGAGAGAATGCATACAGATGTACATGATGACACATCTGGCATAAGCTCTATGGGTCACTTGTTTAGCATTGTCTTTCCTTCAATCTGCTTTGAGATACTCAAAGGAAAACCTGTAGAGAAGTTCTGAATGGTGCATCTAACCGTCTGCAGGAAATGAGAGAAAGAATGGTCCAAACAGCATGACGCTTCATAGTTTGCTTCAAAAGAATATGCCTGATATTTCCTAATACTTAAAGAAGTATGGCAAAGACCGTTTCCCTAACTTTGAAAAGAGTGTGCAACATTGTAATGACTTGATCGTTATAGATAAAAATGCATGTACATAACAAATGTAAATTTTTGCTTTTTCTTTAGCCTTGGTTATAATACTGGTTCATGGACTACCTCAGTGTCTGCTATTATGATAACAACAGATTTAAATCCATAAGTGTATCTATCTCCACTTTTTTCACACCTTTTCTTCTCACCTACATATTATTTAATAAAAAGGGCACCATTGACCACAGCGTCATTCTTCTAGCACAGAAGAAGCTGAAGATTATATGGTGTTTTCTGATTTAAGAATGAATGTCCTCTTATTCTGTGTCTGGATAGCTAATTAATCCTATTGGATGAATTGAATCCCAGGAATAGAGTATTCACAGTTCCTGTTTAGAACCAAGATGAGCCTTCTACTAAAAGACGGGAGTGTAGCATCTCAACAATTATTCTTTTCTATCTCTGTTTTTTCATTGTTTGGGGAGATTCCTCAATGCTGCATCCACTGATTATGAATATCTTTTATTAACTTTGAAAACACATGAAAGAGACACTAATGTGCTGAAAGTCCTAGAAAAGCTTTATAGAAATGTGATTTTCCTTCAATATATACAAGAGATGTCCAGCATGAGTCACAGCAATTGGTGTGCCAGATACTGTCATTCAGTATTTCCAGCTTCTGAGATTTGATTCTACTTGATCCCAAATCCTAACAATGATGAGGGAGATAACAGTACCCTCTGACAAAGGTTCTATTTTCTCACCTTCAATTGCTTGAAATGCTTTTAACTTTGGAAATGATTCTGTGGGCAGCAGTGATGAAGATTTCATTTTTCACTTTGTGTTTTGACCTCTGTTATATAATATCAAATAAGATCCTCTCCCAGGGATATTTGTGTTGGGTTTATCACACCGAATAGTCAGGTTTGTTGATTTTTGGATGCTCACTGTTGTCTCAGGAAAAAAGCAAAACATCCTCAAGTTTATCTCACAGTGACAGATGGTTTGGTTAATAAATGTGGCAACAATTCAAATGGTGTCACAGTTCTGGCAGCTGGTACTTCAGAATGTACTGTGTGCAACTGCACTGAATCAATGAACACAGAGATACACATCTATGTACCTATGTTTACCTTTACTTCATTTTTTTTGAGTTGTCATAGTAACCAATTTCCACAACCCATTTCACAAAAGGCCCATGGTTTCTATAATCCTTTGGTCAGAAGTTTCCTTGTCTTCATTGATGCCACAGAACAGGAGAAGGAATAACGTATTTCAAAGGCTTTTTATATAAACTTCGAGGAAGAATAGAGGACACAAAGCACCTAGCTTTCTCTCTTCACCATGTTAGTTTCAGTGACTCTTTGGAGTCTCTTCTCCCATCTCTCATAAGTGTCTTCTTCAGTCTCAGTGCTAAGATATTTCCTCAGAGCTACAGCCTCAGACATTACTGCAAAATGAGAAAAACACAAGTGGATAAACAGAAGTAAAATTCCCAAGTAGTGTAGGCTTAGCAAAAAGAGACAGGAAAAAGCTTCTAGAAGCAAAATATAAGAGGCTAAATGAGAAGGAATACATCGAAAGATGAGTTTGAGATAAACAGATGGACAATTATAATAAATTAATTACCAAATGTGAAGTTGGAAGACTTCACAAAATTGATCAGAATTACTCCTAGCCATTTTCTAGAACTTTAATTTAAAAAGACTTTGCTAAATAGAGAGGAGAAGATGTTTGTAATGCAGAAGACAATGCTTTCTAGTTCAGATTATTAAAGCCAATTTTAGTAAAACTTTTTCTCTTCCTCTACCATTTTAAAGTAATAACAGTGAGCTCCATATCTTATCTGGTAGTGTTTATAAAGCATTTTTCTTTTTTACATATAAAATGGGACAGAAAGTGCACATGGTTTGATATCATGTGGCAGCTACCTATACACCCTATTCTTGAATAAATGAGGGCAAAAAACCTAAAGAGAACCTTCTGAATAACATTTGTCCAAATGTACTATGGACATGCTCTTCTGCTTCTGTTACAATGAAAGAAAAAAGGATAAGCAAGAAATAAATTTGGTATATTAGATACTGAGCTGTACAGCCATGAATAAAGATAGAAGACCTAGGAAGCTTTAAATTTTTAAGTACTAGTCTCAGAACCAACAGATCATTTCTTGACATAAAAGACATCTTACTACATTAAGATTCACCATAATAATTTGCTAAGATGAAACTAGAACCCAAATCTAACATTGTCTCAAAGAAAAATACAGGGAAATATCTCAGAAACCAAGTTTATACCTCATTCATTCAAGTGATTAAGACCCTCTGACTATTATTTTTTGTTTTTTCAGTATATGTAGATTAGCATAGTTTTGCCTCTTTTTAGCTCAGAAGAGACCAGCATCTATAACTACTCTGAAACATAGCTACAGCTAAATAGAAGTGCAATGCATTAAGCTGGTTTACTGACACTAAGCACACTGGTGGTTAGTTCACCATAATCAATTGCTCTCAGATCCCCTCCTCTTTTAAAAACCCTACTTTGGGATCTTCCATTTTCTTTTTGCCCCTCCAGCCATTTTCCTTTCCTTTGCTCTTCACAGAGATGAATCCTGAAATATGATTTTAAATTACAGGAAAGCATTTACAACAGATGAAATGGGAAGAGATAAGGGTTGTGCCTGAAATGAGACTCTGGTTAATCTAATCTATTGTTCAATTCACAGGAACGGCATATCTTAGTAAAAGAAATGCCAGGCTTTACTGCAATTGCTTTTGTTTGATCGTACTCAAGGAACTGGAACTATCGTGGCATATTTACAACTCATTTCTTCATGTGTGGGATCATAAAGTAAAATATGGAAGGTATCAAGCTCCTTTTCAGAGAGCATTTTCCAGTGTTATATATAAATATTGTTTGCCAAAATCTACCTAATAGGATGTTGATTATCCTCTTTGTTTTCAGCTGTTAAGTCTCATTAAAAGATGCTAAAAAATGCAATGAGTGCTTTCACATTTTGACATTTCAAAAAGCAGTCCTTGTTGCAGGAATTCATTCGGTGGTAAATAACAGAAAAGCTCGGTAACAAGTTTGCCATTTTAGTCTGTTTGGATAAAAAAGTCTATTGTTCCTTATTCCTCCTACCTAATACATCAATGAGCTGCATGTATTCAGTTTACAGTTAACCTTCCAAACAATTCAGATTTTAACAGGTAATATTTTCCCAGAAAATATTTACTGAGAACACTATTAATACATTGCCCTCACATCCTTAGCTTCTTTCAATGTTATTATTTGATGTAGGAACGTTTATTTTCCCCCAAAAATCTGTTAGTTTTGATAAATCATTCATGTTGGGGAAAATGTGATTTTGTTCTCTTAAAGATAAACTAAGAAAGGAGAGGGAAGGAGGATGTCATTTTTTTTTTTTTTTTTTAGTCATGTGCTTGCAGACTTTTTTTTTTTTTTTTTTTTTTTTTTTTTTAATGTTGAATCCACAAAAGCAAGGAAAATTCCACTGCAGAGATAAGCCAAAGCTTTAAGTCCACATATTGTCAGGTGAAAGGGGGTTCTTTTCTTGCTGGCTAGTTTTGGCAAAGAAATGAAGTGACAATTTTAGAAGGATCACAGCAGTATATCGCACCTTTCACATTTAGAAGAACCATGAGCATACTGACTGTAGAGAGTCACATCTTTTTCTTCATCTGACTTACTTTGATGAAGATTAGCAGCTGGAAGAGAACAGGTGAAAAAATAGCTATATATGTTGCATTATGTTTTTATTTTGTAACATTCAACTCTAAGGAATGTCTTCCTTTTGTTGTACACAGATGGCAGATGGCTTCTCAGAAGAATTTTTTTTTTCCTCACTAAATATCTGAAATAAATAGTAAATAGTGTCATTACCATTATGCAAAGTTGTGCACAGCATTCAGGTACTTGAAAGAACAAGAACATAGCACTTTAAAAGCCTTTTACAGAGCTCACTTTCATCTATATAACATGAAAACAAAATCAATTCTGCTTAGAAATAACATAAGTGATCTAGTAATTGAAGCAATCTTTACAATACAGCTTGTTCAGTGACAGGAGAAAATGTGAGATATTTTTTATTTTCTAGAAAACAGCTCAAAGGCAAAGTGAGTGTAGCCCGTTGAGACCTGCAATAACCTACAATGAGGGCAACAGCCATCACACAGAAAATATAACAGATGGCAGCATGGTTGCCTTACTCTCAGATACAGGTTACTGAACAGATGCCTTTAGGGCTTAATATTAGATTTTCCCCCTTCCCCCCCTTCGTTGAGAATATGGCATAGCTTTGCACATATGCTGTTTATAAAACAAATGTAAAACACCATAGGGAAATGAGTAAAGTTACAAATGGCAAAACATCAACAAGATTTCAGATTTATGAAGAATAATGTGATGATCAATATTGGTAGGATAGATTGAAACATAACCTTACCCTTTGCAGTACACTGTTCATCATATATTATTTTGAGATATGGCACCATAGTTCAAAACGCAGACATAAAATCTGTTAAAAGCCCCCCATTTGCTGTGCCAGAAATGTCAGCTACTTGATAGGTGAGAAGTCACCTTTCTTGCTTACCAGTTTTGAACACTCAAAAACAGCAAGTGTAGAATAGGTAGAGAAAAATGCCATCCAGATTCAACAGGTGGGGAGAAAAACAGTGATATGCAGTTAACGTGAGGATTTCTACAAATATCTGAAATGTTAGATCACACAGAAAAGTAGACCACTCATTAGTGACACAGAAATCAGCAGAGAAAGATTATTTCCAGCTTATACTGTACCACAGGGTTCACAACTGAACAAGATATCAAAACTTACATAATCAGTATGTTGATTTGATTATTCCAATCAGCTTCCTAATGGGTTCAGTCTTGATGGGTTGCTGTGATACATTACAGCCTCACTAAGAGCATATCAAGTTTTTCAGGTCCCGGGTCTTTTTTTTCTAGGCAATAAGACCAAGATCCTGTGTTCAGTAGGACCTGAGTTTCATCCCATGCAGACAAACAAAAATACACTTTTGTACAGATGAGCAACTTTCCTAAACTTCTTTTAGAACAAATTATAACTGTGTCCAGAAAATACAAGAAACATCTTAAGATTAACTAAGTCTCACTTTCACAACAAAACAACTCATTTTTCAGATAGGTCATTTTAGTAAATGTCTTAACTAGAGTTGTATTCATTCGGCCAAAACTGTAATCCTTAACCAAGGTAGAGCAATGTTTAACAAAGAAATGAGCTTTCTGGTGTTAAAATAAAGGCACGTTTCTTGCAGTACAGAGCATTCTGGTTTGGAAGTACAGCAAGGAGTGGGTAGGACTGCACTACCACCATGCTCCCTACAAGGAAAGAAACTGTATTCTTACCAGTCTAATTAGACAAACAGGAGGAAAGACAAAGGGCTAGTAAAAGCTGGTATTGTGTGTCAGAATACTTGCTGTAGTTTACACTGCTTTGTCAGAAATACCACAGTGAACCTTCCCTAAGTTTCACAGAAATTATGACATGCTGTATTTCATGAGGGAAACAAAAATGACTTTTGATTGAGGCTAAACAGGGAAGGTTTGTTTTCATTTTACTATAATCATTTTTTAACCTTTTCTAGACAATTTTCCCTGCTGCAGTTTTCCTTCTAGGGGTATTTTCCAGTACTTTAAGGAGTGGATTGACTGTGGTACTTACGGTTGGTGGAAATTAATAAGAAAGGCAGATTTCATAGACCATCCAACAAACTTTCAACAACTGCTGAGGAAATAAGTTACGTAGGGGTCGGGAAATAGTGTTAGCAAGAGGCTATAGTAATTTAGCATATGAATCTGTGAAAGTGGAAGTTTCTACATTGCCCTCAGAAGCCAGTTTCTCTTCCAGAAAGACAATGAATGGGGCATCAACACTTTGGTTATCTTACTAGACTTACTAAAACAAAGTATTACAGAAACTGAGCTGTAACAAGAGAAATAAACTGAGTAAGAGAAAAGTCATCCAGCTTCCCTACAGGAAGAGTGTTGTACAGCTAAAGAGTTTGCTTCCATCTTTCTTTTCTCTTTTACTACCTCCAAATATCCTATTTCCATAGTAAGCAGATTGGCATTAACTGGCTGGTTTGTTAATAATAGGTTTTGACTTTAACAAACATTCAGATTGATACTCACAAAGAAAGGCTGCATCACGAACTAGTTAATCTAGATAGGAAAGGATACTTCATAGAAATCAATATAGGGCATTGTGTAAGTCTCCATCTTCATTAATCATTACAATGAGGAAATGAACAGCACAGAATGATATATAAGGATTAAGTTAAAGTGGAAGGGGGATGCAAAATGTAACAAAAGAAAATCAAAACAATAAAACTGAACTATGGCCAATATTATGAAAATAAACAAACAAAACCAGTAAATTAAATATTTTAAAATGCAAGCTACTTAATTTTTAGGTAAATCTGGAAAGCATATTCCATGAAAATAACACACATGTAACCAAACACAAATGTTGAATGAAACAGTAGCTGAAATAATTTTTGTTTGAAGAAGCAAGATGCTCACATTGGTCAATAGGAAAAATATCTGATGATAGGAGATTATCATGTTTCCTTTCGGGACATACAAATACAAAAAAATAAAAAAATGTTTAGTAAGTGAAAGGGAAGTTAGAGAAGTGTAACCTGTGTGGGTGATTGTTAAGAAAGAGAGAGAGAAGAACAATATGGGAAGAGCTGGCACTCAAGTGGCCAAGTTACGACTTCACAATGCTCTCAAGGATGCACATTGTGATACTGTGAATATCTGGAATCTGTAAATCCCAAAGGAGTGTAGATCAAGCGGAATTAACAAAACCCTGTGAAGGGAGTTGAGTTTTCCATGCAGATGAATTTATTCTGAATGAGCATCTCCTTAAGCAGATTGTTACAATCCAGGCACAGAAAACATGACTTCCTCTGGTCGCCTCCTGAGTCAGAGATATTCTACATTTGAGTAGTAAAGACTCAGAGACCTGAAGCTTACAAATAGTCCCCTTTCCTTTTATGCCTGCATATGGAAAATAAATAAATAAATAAATAAATAAAGGTGTCTGCAAATGTAGGAAACTCCTTGTTTTGACATTCAGACACTATCCTGCCTTGAGCCAGCAATAAAGATAAAATTCAGGGCCTATTCTCAAATGAACAAGCTCCATGGTTTGTGATAAAGCCCATCACCAATTACATGCCTCATCTAGTTGAGGAAAGGTAGGCTGACTTCTCTGGAGAAGTGCATCAGCAGACTTCAGCCTGCAGGGACAATTGATTCTACATTTAAGGTATGACAGGAGGCACATTATAAATGGGAAAACAAATGTAAGATATCTGCAAATGATTTTTTCCTCTCTACCCACTGTCTCTTACCCAAAGCTTGTAGTATGTTGCAAATTATTTTAGGAAGAAAAAAACATCTGGCTAAAATTGATTGCTCTTCTATTTGTTTTTAAATCTACTCACTTCTTTGTTACCAGAATACGTTAATGTTGTGCTTCTAAAGAAAATAATCTAATTGTCTTTCAAATCCATTTCAGCCTTTCAGTCAGTATTCATTGTCTTTGTAGAAAGTGACATTTTCAATACTCAGTACCAATGTATTGTGAGTATTATTTTGAAAGCCACTAGGTAAATATTTTCTAAAACTACATATTAGAAAGACCTCTTTCCTTACTATTTGCCTCCTTTCTTCTATAAGAATGCTTTGCTGACTGAGAAGGGCACATCATTTTTCTACACAAACCGTACCTCCTCTTATTCACATCCAGTGAAAAGAATGCTTTTTTATTAAACATTTATCCATGCTACTTCAGCAAAAACCGGATTAATTTGTGCATCTCTAATTCAAGATTCTGTTCCTTCTGCAAATCAAACTTAACATAATAAGTGCTCAGTACTAAACGTAATACTAAATACACATCTATTATCATGAATAGCAAAAATAATTTCATCAGAAATTATGAATGTTTTACTGAGTCACAGCATTCACACATTACCTTCCTCGGGGATCAGTGTTAGGCTAACAGATACATAAATAGGTTTCTACATTTCCCTCCTGAAGCAGTTCAAGCCCTTTTTCCTTTTCATGTTCTGGATATTCTTTATTGCACAAAGTCTGCTTTGAGCATTATCAGTTGACTAAAGTTTACAAATCTTTTTTCTTAAATTTCTGCATACAGAGACATAAGTTGTCAAATTTGAGGAGACAAATATTCTCTTTAGCTGTTACTGTATTTTCACTGTTTGCATCATTACTGCTCACGAATAATTCACCTGGCTTCCCCTAAAATATGTAACAGAAGTGTTGAAGGAAAATTCCTGACCTTTTATGATAACTATGAACAGTTCTATTTTCTGTTCTTTATGAAAAAATCAGCACTATTGTAAGGCATTGAGATTTATTGAAAGCATCTTACTCTTATTGTGTTGTCCTTTCTATGTACTTACATATAATAACTTTGTAACACAACAATTCTTTTCAATTATCCTCTAAGATGATGTATTTTAATATGATCTTGAGGCCTCATATAGTTACTGCTACACTTCCCTTTGACGGTTGAATCTTTTAAAAATGCACTCCTTTTCTCTCAGGGCTCAAGGAAACAGAAAACATATATTTCATGCAGACAAACAAGGAGCCATAGTGAGATGACCAAATTCACACGGACAATGCCATGGGACTGGAACAGAAACTGTGTCAACAACTACAGACTTGGAAAAACACATTTACTTTTCCTCTACATCAATTTGCTCTTCTTAGATCCCTCAAGTCCTTTTGCAATGCCCTACAAAGGACACATTTGAGCAAATCTGTATCTATCTCATAATCTGGCCTATGTCTGAATCCAGAAAACAGAAACTTCTTTAATCATTTAACATCTGTCAATATAAAAATGCCTAAGCACCCTATAAACTGTCATCATACCCTCAAATTTCTGTTCCATTAATCAAATGTAAAAACGTGAGCACTGTCACACTAAATATTGCTCTAATTGGCAGATCCCCTGACAGAGCAGATAACTGAAATGGATCTTCTTACTTCCAAGCAAGCCTTTGTTGCTGGGTCATCTGCCTTTCCCCAGTTCAGTCCACATAGTGTACAGATTGTCTTCAGTCATTCAATTATTGGCTATGGGATTTCATTATTTATTGGAAGAACAAATAAATCTGTTCTTCACTTTTCATCAGTGATCCTTTGATGTCACAGTTTTCTATGTATTTTTCTTTTTTTCCTAATTTCATAGAATCATAGAATACTTTGAGTTGGAAGGCACCCCTAAGGGCCATATAGTCCAACTCCCCTGCAATCAGCAGGGTGACAGCGACATCAGGGTGCTCAATTTTGATTCTGTAAATGTAGATGCTCCAAACCAATGTTTTTACCCATGTCTTTACTGTTTCCATGTGAATCTGTTGTGGCTTTGGAACTTTTTTACCTACCACATAAACAAGGTGAGGTATTTGACTGTTACTTCAGTACAATATACCAACTTAACAGACAAAATCATTTGCTTTCACACACCTCAGGGACCACATTTATTGTTTTTCCTGAAGCTGCAGTTAATGCTTCTGGCGAGCAAATTAAAAAAGGAATACTTTCTATGATTTTGTAAGATTCATCATCACGACATTTCAGGTCAGCAAGTATAATAAAGTAACAGAGAAGAGCTTTGCTCATTAACTACAGCAGTTTAAATTAAGATTTAGTCATAGAACATCATCTTCCATTCTTTAGATGAAAGCAGGAAAAGCTACAAAAAAGCAGATGTCAGCTGCTGACCACCAGACAAGCGATGTGTCAGAAAAAGGGACTGTTTTCAGCAATTACTAATAACTCTTACATTCTGTTACATTTCTGACTTTAAAAGAGTCTACCTACAGGTATGAGCCCAAATACATCATCTTTTCTTTCATTCTGTATTCTGTGTAACTCTGACCTGTATCACTTCACACAGCACCCAAATAGATCATTTTATGCAGTGGATGACTTTTCAGACTGATGCTATTTAAGAAGAGTTATTGAACTTCAGAAGAAGATGAATCATGTATCAGTAACTCCAACAAACACCCAGTTCTTCAATCATTACTGTTGATTCTTGATGCCTTGCATGCTTCTCCAACCAAATATATATAAAAAAAAAAAACAACAAAAAACAAAAAACAAAAAAACAAGGAAAAGCTGGCTCCTTCACACACTCTCTCATGCACAGGCTGTTCTTCTCTTCTTTAGTGTTTTTCCTTCAGCTGAGATCTCATTCAGGGAGATAGATGAGGAACAAATAGCACAATCGAGCTGTCATTATAAATATTTAATCTATATTTAGAGGGGAAAAAAATACTATCTTGCTGTGCATGGAGGCACTTCAGAAGTTACTGTAAGGTACTTTCCCCAACAAGGTATTAATAGAAACAAAAAGGAGATGAAGTGGATCTACATGTGCAATTTAATTCTGACCTGAAGCATTTCTTGAAGACATTTCTGACTTCTCACTTTCTCACCTGCGTGCAAAAGTAGAACCTCTCCCCAAGGCACACAGACATAATTTCTTTTTGGCGAATGAGTTTAATCATATACATTTAAAAGTAAGGAAATCAGAATTCAGAAAAGCAGTCATCTGTTCTAGTACAGGTTTTATTTCCTGTAAATAAAATAAACTCAGAATTACATTTCCAAAATCAACACATTTGAAAGATGTTCCTGGACTTTGGTGAGAAGAATCTACTGACTTGGCAGAGGAATGGCAGTCACTATTTCCTGGTTTTAGAGAATGAGCAAAATTTGTGACCCAGCTTGCTGGCTTGGGATGTTTAATGGAGGTTCATCCTGATCTCTTAGCAAGAGATTGTTGAGAAGAACACCAGGTAACTTCACCACTGACCAGACACACCATTACAAATCAGTCTTGAGGGATTTGTTCACTGCTAACATTATAATATAGATATCGTTAGATATAGATAATGTTAGATATAGATATCTTAATTATAAATGTTTATTCTGCTTTCTGATAATACATCTAGACAAGAAAACAAGAAAATTATGACAGTAATATCACAGGTGGGCAATGTCCAAATACTTTTTGCTTCTTACGTGGAACACTAAAGATGGTGAAAAATTTGTTTGCTAAAGGTTCCACTCTCGTTATTGCCACCTCAGCTGGCATTTAAAATAACCCACAGGATCAGGCTGGCAGTTGTTCTATTGGGTATCTCTATAACAATTTTAAAGTATATGCATCAGCAACACAATAATACACAATGTAAGGGACCACAGTAAGGTGAAGGTTCTTTTTGACATCCCCACGCACTTCTCTGTGTTCTCCATTACGCTGCCCAGCTAAGTATTTCTCACATACGCACCAGGAAGAAGTATAGTTTGAGCCAAGGTGATGCCCTTGAGGATCAGGGCCATTGATAGTAAATAATTCTGATCAGTAAAAAATCAATGACAAAGTACAGATCCAGAGAAAAGTACTTGTGAATACGAGGGCAGAACTCTCTGTGTGAACCTCATTTTTACCCCTGTCAGCCCCATTCAGATTGATGCCATCTTTCCTGTTACTAAAAGGATCCATATATTCTTCCAGCCACCAGCTCTGACAATTCTGCTGAGAACTATTTTTCCCAGGACGTCACTATAAGTTTGCCTTTAAAATGAGTTATAAGTATCTAAGCCTGAAATATGCCAGAAAGGCAGTTAAGGAAGTTCAGAGGAAGAGAAAAAGGTGCTAAGCCTGTCAAGCTGAGACAGCAGGGTATTATGAATGCAGCTCTCCAGCAAATCAGTCACAGGAGGAAGCTAAGCAGAAAGCAGCACTCTTATTGAACTCCACAGTAAATCTGAGTGAGGAGTACTGACTGTCCACTAGAAAAAAAGTTTAGAAACTTTTTACTGACACCATCAAAGAAATTATGATGTGGTAAGCCCAAAAACACCAGGGTCAGGTAATTCTTTTTTAAGAAAAATAAAAAAATCCTGTGAATTTTTCCCCATATCATTATAAATTTGTCATAATAGCACAAAATTTAAAGCTTCACAGTCAACCATTTTGAAAAGTAGCTGAGATGCAAGGGACTCGGGTCTGCACAAATATTCAGTACCGAAGTCCGAGTCTGAGTAACTGAAGAGAAAATGCATAAAGCAGACATGATTCTTCTTCCTTCAGAATATGTTTATCTGAATACACAATATCTTTCAGATAATACATTACCTCTGATCAGAAGTAGAAGAGATCTGATTAACTAATGATTGTTCTTTATTGTGGGCTTATTATACGTATAAAATTGATGTAAATAAATGACAGTAGAAAACTCATTTCAACAGTTTCAAGCAACCTCTTTTCTGGTGTTCTTGGTAAACCTTCCACAATCCTCAGAACAATAGAAAATGCAAAATTCTTTTACTCTGATGATGGTGTTTTCCCAAATAAATGCATAAGTAAATGACAGCACATTTGGGGAAAGAAAAAACAAAACAAAACAAAACAAAAACCTCAGCCTCTAGGTTAAAGCTTTAATCTCTGTGGACTTTAAACTTTACTCACTACAAACTGATCAGAAAAAGGCTTGTCAATGCTAAGTGGAAGGCTTTTAGCTCCCCAGCAGGGAAAGGGCAGGTGGTTGTTCAGGCATGATCCATTCCAGACCTCCCCTGTTCATTGGAGAAGGCCAGTTAACCAGTCATTAGAGTTCATCCATGCATCAAGTTTGACTTTGAGGCTTTCTACTTCACTTGTTTTAAAAAGAGAAAACTAGACTGGTCAGGACCACTGTATCATCCATACAAGTTTTAGATTACTGGGAGAAAAAACAAATTCCAAATCTATACATTATAGAAAGAAGACAGACACTCATCTGCCCTCCTTAGCAAATAGCAAAGCTATTTGTCTTTCCTACTGATTTTCATCTGCTTCCTCTCTAGCAGTAAAAATGCACAAATAAAAGTCTGTCAAACTTACTACTAAAAAGAGCAAGATGCTGGCATTGTCCTTGTGGTTTAGTTCTTACTTCATAGAACTAGACTGTTAAGTCCAGAGTGTGAAATACATTGCCCTCCCACCTTTCTATAAAATGGAGCATTAGACCCTTTCAAAATGAAAGTGCTTTAAATGAGAGATGAATTAGACCATCTGGCTTAGGGAATTTAAATGACTTCCCACTCACATTAGGTATTTAACTATGATTACATCAATATATCTGAAACTTTTTACTATACCAACAATAAACATGCCATTACCCTCTTTGTCTTGCATTTCTGTCCTCCCACACACTGCCCCATCCCAGATGAACTGCTCCACCACCCCTTTGCAGTCTGCAGTGCAGTTACACTGTTAACCAACCATAGCTAAGGACAGGCATGGTGCTGATTTATCACTGAAGGGTCACAGTATGCTCATGTGCTCCAAAAGTGGTGTGTGGTAACAGATGTGGATCACATACGCTAATGTTCATTTTTTATATAATTTTCCAGCACAGCCACTATGCCACAGTGGGAATGAATATAAATCCTCCTGGAATGAGTATACATTGCTTCTCTGTATATATATTATGACCCAGCTTAGATTCCTTTGCCAGTAACCGAATTACATGGCATAGAATTACTCAGTTTGGATCAAGTCCAACCGCAGCCTAAACATAGTATCCTAAGTCTAACAACCCTCTGCTAAATCATATATCTGAGCACCACATCTGAACAGCCCTCCAGCCCCATCAGGCACCTGGAAACTCATCAGGAGTACCACAGAACCATGGAAGAGACCTAGTCCTCCCTACTTCACTTGGACTGAGTCCAGTAGACAATGCAACCTCACCAAATCTGTCCTTATGTAAATGGATGAGGTAAACAATGAAATAGAAAAGGAGTATGAGCGTACTTCTAAAGACAGGTATTTCCTGCTAATAAAAATACCTATAGTGCACACCCTCTATGTCTTGATGGATATAGGCAGACTTTTTAAAATTGCATTTGCCTGATGAACAGTATAACAGCAGGATGCAGGATGTCCTGTTGGACTTTTTGCTGTCATGGGAAAATACAATTAACATGCCCTACTTTCAGACAGGTAACTAAAATGTGACAATTTTGTGGACACCACTCTGAAGTTTTAATCAGATTCTTTTTGAAAATAGGAACATGCATTTTATTTGTAACACTCACCTTTGAGACATCGGACAGATGGTGTTTAGTCTTCTTTTCAGGAAGTAGTTCAGTCTGGAACACAACAAAGATTTCAAGGCAGGGTTTCACCTTTCGCGAAAGCAAGAACGCCTCCTCTTCTTGCTCTGGATCCTTAACCTCAAAGAATCATTTCTTTCTACTGCCATTTCATGAGCTGAACAAACAACCTGGCAGACTGCACCCACTCTGTACGAGTACAATCACATTGTGACAGTGGAGTTCTACCCATGACAAAAGGTTATTCTGTTACTTCAGCATGTACAGTTTGGTTGTTGTCTTTGAGAATGGGATTTTAGTTGTTTTTCTCATTTTTCAGATATCATTAATGACAAAATTGTTAACTGTTTAAGACAGAGATTCTTCCAATCCATTGTATCGTTCTTCGCGTTTATTCAGATCTGTTTCTTCAAATGGAAATTTGGTGACAAAAGATGCAGCATCCACTAAATTAGGTGAAACAAAATTGTGGACTATTTCTAATTCTATGTTTAAGCTGGTAGAAAAAGAGTAAAAATGATTACTGTATTCCAAGCAAACTTGTGCTACCACAACTCTAAATCCAGTTTTTAACAGCATTTGTTAATTATGGCATTATTTTAATGAAGAAACCCTGCAAATACAAACACTTTTAAAGTTTCCTACAAAACATAAAGTAACTAACTTTCTAATATTATTATCCCACCAGGGCACTTGATTCTTTAATAATTATTAAAGAAACCCAGTTCCTGTAAAAAAATTCATACTATCATGGTTCATCTTCTCAGTCTTGCACAGTAATCTGGTTTTGTACAAGTGAATTAATGACAGTTATTCCCCTTGCTTCAAAACTACGAATATGTATGTGGCTTGACCTGAAAAAATAATATTCTCTTGGGAGATTATGTAATAATTTAATTGAACTCAGTATTCCTTTTCAATGAATACAAGAATTATATTTTCACACATTCTTAGAAAAGCACAAAGATTAATCACTGTCTGAAAAATCTCCACATTTATATATATATATATGTATGTATGTATATTTGTATGTACATAAAAATGAGCACAATTCTAAGAGGAAAAAAAAAAAAAGAAAAACCATACAAAATGGCAAAGACACAATAAAAACCATTTATAAAGTTTTAAAATCGGGGGTTCCCTATTTCTGACTGTACTTGGAGGGATATACTGCTTGGATATGATAGAAAGAAGAAGCTTTTGAATGGCACATTTATTTGAAGATTTTGTATTTTCACCCTTTGCTCTCATTTGTTATACCTGCTCTTGATTTCATTCATGAAAGCAAATTCAACATCATAAAATTAATTCATAGATCCATTTACCCTCTCTCTCCCACCAACCACCCCTCCCCCCCCATCCCCAAAAGAAGGATGCTTTCAAAAAGCCTCCAACTAAACAGCTTTCTGAAATCAATGAGGAACAATTCAGATTTCTGTTGTTAATGCTTTAGTTTTGGAACACAAAAATTCTTAAAAATTACCCTGATATTTAGTAAATTTAGCTACCTAGTTGTATTTCTGACTTTTATGACAGGCAGCTGTGATACTCAAGGACTAAAATCCAAGCTGATCTCCTCCTCTTCCATTTCAATGTGGAACTTTCGGGGAGAAAGGAACACAAACTTCTCTCATGTTCTTCTGTGAGACAGCTCACTTTCAGTCTTTGTACTGTAATTTCATTAGCTAAATAAACTATGCATTTTCTTTTTTCTTTTCATGCTTTAACTCCAGAATCACAGGATTTTAAGAAATGATTTTTACTTTGCCATCTAATGAAAAATTGCCATAACAGGAAAAAAAACCCCAAACACAACAAACACAACAAGATTTGCTACATCAGCCAATAATGACAACAATTTATCTTTAGCTTCTTTATTTAAAATCAATTTATATATCAGTTAATTTCATCCATAAGAAACTGTTCTCTGATAAAATCCCTTTGTAATGGACTGGCAAACCCCTAGATATTTTCATTTAAGAAAATAATACACCTATGCCCCACAAATTATGATGAAGTTTAAACAAAAGTACGTATCTCTTTACTATATAATGAAGACATGTCATAAAAGTATATCACAAATCTATAGAAAATTCAGGAAAAAAAATACAGAAAAATAGAAATTCATTATGGGTTTTGCCTTAATTCAAAATTATTTACTGGAAGTAAAATAATAAAAAATGCTTTTTAATATAAATAAATACATGTTTTTATAGATGAAATGTATCTGAAACATGATTTTTTCTTGTTTCAAAATTTCAAACTATGCAAAAATTCAAAATGATGGGCTATGCTGGCAAAAAAGTTGGTTACAAGAGTCTTTATTTTGCAAACTATACAGAAACAGTAAAAAAGAAAATGCAATATACTTTTCGGTATCACATAGAATAAACATTAGATTTCGTATTTAGTGTGTAAAAATTAATTCAAATACTAAACTGATTTTCCTTTTAATTACTGATGGGAAACCAGTAGTCCAGTTTTGAAATCATACAACCTGTAGTGTTACATTATACAGGTCAAGTCAACTTTATTGTGGGCAGAAAGCAACAGATGTGATATGGAGATGGCGGAGTCCCAGAATGTCTACACAATTAATTAACATGCTAACATAAATACAGTGATTAAAGAAATTTTCTCTACAGTCAAATCTTAAGTGCTACTCTACACAATAATTATGATCTAATCCACATGGTAGTTACATAACAATAGGAAAAAAAATAATCCATTTTCTTCATTCCAGCAGCAGTACCTATACTGGCATTAATTTGGTAATTGGGTGTGCTTAGCTATTGCCTAACAACCTATACTGGTATGCATGCTAAAATCTCTCTATGTCTATTTTGCAAGGCACCTTTACAATACTTTCGCTAAGTTTCTGCACTAGTAACAGAAAACAATGTGAATTAAGATAAAGATGCAAAACTATTTCCTGAATTAAGAAAATAAAAAGTATAATTATGTACTTTTTAAAAATTACACTGGGGCAACTGTCAATACTCTGAAATACAGTCATATATAAAGGTAATATAATTTTATGCAAATTTTCCCCCATGTTAAATATTTTATGGTAATCTGATTAGAGAGAATCACAGAAAAACACCAAAGGGTGAAGTCATGTTTGAGTAAATAGCCATAAAGTCTAGACAACCTTGACATGAAAAAAAAGATAATAAAAAAAAGGTAGGTCAAGAAAATGTTTAATTTACAGAATTAGTGCTTGCCCATGAGACTGCTTTTGAAAGTTCCTTTCAAGAACCTATCCACATCCTATTAAAAAACATAACTCCAAATGCAAACACAAAAGAGGACTTTGTTCACTTTTCCCTCCAGTTAATTTTTCTCCTTACCTTTATTTAATTAAAGGCTGGTAAGATGCTACTTGTGCATCACTTTTTTTCTCCTGCACCATGTTTTTGTTGTATTAAGTAGGCAACTTGCAAAGCCTGCTATGCCTGACAGAATTAAAGTTACAGTAAGTGTCCCAAAGAGGATATGCACAGTTCCAGGTAAGGGCAAATATCTTTCACTGAAGTTTTAAAAAGACTGGTTTTATAGAGTATTTTCTACATTTATGTCATTTATATGTTCAGTAGCACGTAACATTTTCTTCTTCAGGCTACATTTCCAATGTGTTTTCTTCAGCACAAAGGCATTTAAAAACTCAAAAGCACATAATATAATTATTCTTATTAAACAAAAAAGTCTATGACTCCAGCTGCAATGTTTGAAATAATCGTACAAAATATACACATTTGTTAGAATCCTTTTGATCTTGAAGAGCAAAGGGATTTTATGAAATGTCATATTGTGAATTTCAGAAAGTTATAATTCATTGACCCTCTTAATTTCATCAAATGTATCCATCGTGATCATCGTCGTCATCTACATCATCATCTCCTTCATCTTCATCATCATCATCATCAATTTCATCTTCATCATTCATTATTTCGTCATCATCATTTTCATCATCTGTCCAGTCATGGAAATCACCAGAAGCAAAATCACCTGACGTCTCTAAATCAATAGCTAAAAAGGCATAACAGTTATACAAGAGACACATAAACTACATTGTATATTCATAGAATAATATGTACCATATTTATAGTGTAATATTCATAGATATCCAAAAGAGATACAAAATATTTAGTTCCAGGAAAATTACTTATTTTTAAGAAAACTTTCACATAGAATATAACGTAATTACACAATGAAATATAAACAGTATCTTTTTTTTTTGTTGTTGTCTTAAAGGAAATCCACATCAGCAGGCATGAATTTCTCAGTTTTAACAAATGAAGATGTTATGGATTTGTAGAAATATATATAAGTGCCAGAAAAGTAAAGAAGAGAGAGAGAGAGATTTAAGTCCTACTTACAGATCATAATAAGGACTAGTGACAAAATAAAAGTTTGTTTCTCAGTTCTTATGTATAATCTTTAACTACCTAGAACTGTACAATTACCCAGAAAATATTCTGGATTAGATGGAAAATAGGCCTGAACAAGTATGTCAATTGCTATGACACTGGTATGTATTTAATTTATCCAGTATTTAGGCCACACTCCTCTGCAAAGGAAGGAAAATGGAGAAATGCAAGGCTTTAATTGCCATTTTTGATGTCTTGGAGATCAAATAAATGTGGTATGGGAATTCCTGGACTTAGCAGGGCTTTCTAGAGGAAAAATGGAAGAATTAATGTGCTAAAACCTTTTGGGAATTCTTTACAACAAAATGAAAAAATCTAGCATGCTGATTACCCAAAGAGATATCACAAAGCATTTGGGGACTTGTCTAGTACTGTTATAGGTAAATAATTTTCCCTGTTTATCTACACAATGCAGAGCACATATACGAGGTCAGTTAACAACTGACATAGTAATAGGAACTGTGAAGAATAATAAACTAATAAAAATCACAAATTATATTTACGTCAAAAACCATGTGCTTGCATTCCATGCATGTTCTTTGTGAAGAAACTCAGCCCGGTTGGCAATCAAAGCACATAACATCTATAAACCAAATCCATAGAAGTTTATAAACTTACCACATTCTGCCACACCATTTGTTCTGGATCCTGTTACTTCATTGCCATATCTGTCAACACACCAACACTGCCCTACACTTCCATGGCACTGACTTGGCTTATAATATCCATCTTCATCACATAAGGGTATATACTGCCCTGGAATATACAAATATCAAATATGGACAATAATAAATGCCTCTTGACCAATATAACAATTACAGCAGAAAATAAATACCTTTTGCTATTTTCTCATTCCAGATTCTCCACTGACCAGTTTACGTTCTACTGCCAGATTCAGTTAAGCAGCAGTGACTGACATGCAACAGAAAACAGTGCATACCAGCTTTGGACTGGTTAGTTTTGCCTAAAACTTTTCATCGATCCTGTGATATTCCTTATTCCTTGAGTGTCTCTGTTGAGACCACTGTGACATGCTAGGAAAAGGGCACAAAGCTCACAGCTGTGAATTGGATGTTTTATAATCACCAGAGTGCAAAAAAGTCTGAATAATAAGGATCAGGCTTCCTGGAATAACAAGCTATCTGCTACCAGGCTTAGTTGCAACTTTAATTTTATATTTATCTATATAATATCCGCCTAGTTGCCCACTCATATTTACTCAACCAGGAAGAAAAGTGCAGCATAACGCAGAAATTCTCAAAACAATAAATTAGAAAAAAAAAGAAAACCACTGATTTTGCACTTTGCATGAAAATACTGAGGCTAATTAGGTTTTAAACCATACAGGTTCTCCACCAGGAGTTGTAGTGTTATACTTCTATGACTTTTGTTACTGGTATTCCACATCAGAACATCATGCAGTTCACTGGGAGTTAAAGAGTTAATGCTCCAGTTCCATGGACTGTTGATATTTTCAGGTACCTGGTTCTGAGAAGAGAAGAACTGCATCTCCCAGAAGACCTTCAATGTTCCGTTTCCATCTTCTCTTCAGAGTGAAGAGTAAAACTGCTCATGTATCACAAGACTGCCCCTTCTTTCTACTTGTCTCTGTGGTATGTGCTCCCTAGCCATCTCACCTTCAGTACTGGAGTAAGGCCATTGCTTTTGGACACTCCCTCTCATTTTATTTATTAGCTTCAATTCCAATTCTATTGTATAATATTATGTTATCTCACATTCCACTATCATATTTAGTAAATTAGTTTTCTCCCTTAGTTCATTGCTGCAGTTTTTTTTCAGGCCCATTCCCCATTTTCTCCCCTTTTTCCCTTCACTCTCTCCCAGGGTGTTGGTCTGTGGGTCCCTCTAACCCATTAGTCAAGGAATTGGGTCCAACCAGCCCAAAAACCAGTGACAACTAGAAACATAGTCATGGACTTATTTTGTAAGGCACTGGCTTTTCTAAGGCTGGTTTCTAATTTGGAAAGATGAAAAATGGACACACAGTACTGTACAAAACATTTAGAAGTATACAGAAACCACCCTTAGCAGAAATATAGTTTTGACTACTTTGGATCAAACCTTTCATTACAGCTTTCACACTGAGGCTAAGAGCAAAACGAAGATCTTACATTTTAGTGATATTAATACAGTATAAATTGATTAAAAACAAAGATTCCAATTGCTTAAAGAAGAATACAAGTAAAGGATCAGCAGAGACACTAATATAGGTGTGACTTTGACTCTCCCCTCTATAACCATAAGAACATACTTTCTATTAGGTTAATAGAACAGACATTATATCTTTCGGTAGGTATGGTAATAAAACTAAGTTTAATAGCTTTCAAAAACTTCATAAATTTCGTTACTAGAATTTACTGTTCTCTATCTTTGTTGGATTAATATTGATTTTATGTTGCTGTTTCACTAGGATTATTTATGTAAGCAATAAAACCTTCAAAAGAATGATCTATGGCTCACCTAGGAGCTTCTTTCCTCCTTGCTGCTTCTGAATGTTGCTGAGTTCTGTCTGGCAAGGTGGGTCTAAAATGACATGAAAAATGTTGAACATATTACACTGCATCTAAGAAGAAAAGCAATGACTAAGTTCTCATGGTTTGCTATATTCTTTAACTGCTGATCTTAAAAAACAAACAGATTTTGAGTTAGCAGTTGCATTTTAAACTCTGAAAGAAAAGAATTAATCCAGCTTGCCACAGCACTGGAATTAGGAAACCAAGCACAGCCATGGATTTGAGCAGAAAGCAACTACCAGTTAACCCAGATGTAAGAGAACATTTGGTCACCAGAATTGACAACTGAAGAATGTTGTAATGAAACAGTAACTCTATCATACCCTACTTTGTCAGTCTAGAGAACTCAGTGTGACACTGAAGCTTGCAAAAGTTTTAGTTTAAAAACAGGATAGCTCTTGAAATTCTTACCCTTTTGTCTCTGTTAGAAGTCATGTTCAAGTTTTGTGCTTCAAATATGATAATAACTAAATGAGAATTTTCTTCACTGAAATTTACCAGATTCAGGTTCTATTACAACAATTAAAGACAGAATTCCATGGGTACGAAGCTCCTTGTTTAGCAATCTAGTTTAAAACTGTGACTGAACTTCAGATAAGAGGTGGAAGTGGTAACAAGTTTTCCATTGTTCAGAGCTATACCACTGAATCATTTAATTTTCTACTAAAGCCAGAGTACATTCCAGGAACAGGAAGGAAAGAAGACACAAAAACATTTCCATTGTTGCTGAATAAATAAGTGAAGCTAAACCAGTGAAGTACTGATCTTTGAATCGAGATACTGCATACTATATCATACCACTTGCACAAAGGTATTTCTCATTCTGAATCAGTATTAATGTTAGTGGGTTTGCTCACATGCGTGTCTTTAGCTTAAAATGTTCCCAGACCATATTCTGATAACATCTCCACTAAAATGTCACATGCTATTTAATTCATTTTCCATTTTAAGATTCCCTGATTATTTGCAATACACCTTTGCTATGTAATTTATTCAAGGCTTCCTCGTGAACCTACTTCTGTCCACGCACACAGAAAATAGAAACTAAGTTACTTTCAGATCAGTAAGATCAGCTTAGCTTTGGATACTACAGCAAAAGGCACCCTGTGACCAGAAATCAGTCACTGTGTAAAGTAACAAAAACAAACAAAACAAACAAAACAAACAAACAAACAAAAAACCAAACCAAACCAAAACAACAAAAAAACAACTGAAAACACTCCAGTGGTCAGCTGGTCAAAGTCCAAAGCAGCCTTTCCTGAATTTCACCAGGGGAAAACAAGAATTCTCATCATGTAGTCAATGGAGAAAAAAAATGGGACACAGCTGGGAGAAGCACAGGATACACAAAAGGGTGTCGGACTGACAAAAATATAATATCCAAAGAAATCTTTCTTGTGGGAATGCTCCAACACTAGTGATAAATACATAGAGTAACTGGATCAAAAATAAATTTATGGTCAACGTTTGGCATAGCGTGGATATACCAACAGGTCTTTGATGCTATTAATGACATCTTATCTAACAGAATAAATATAAACTGCAAGACATCAATAACCAGTCATTAATAACCACTTGTGAATTTGTCTTGGCTTTATATTTTAAATGCTGTTTATGTATCTCATACACTTAAAGACACATAGTATTTTAGACTGCCCTCAACTCTAGTGGGCCATATTAAATCTATGATGATTCCTTTTAGAGTTAGAGACTTAAAGGTAGGCTCTAATTCTGAAATACCACTCAGAGGAGTATTAGTACCAGAAAAAAAATCAAGGAATTCCTTTCAAGATAATCAGGAAATTTTCTTTGTATCCCCTTGAAAACAACTGGGACCTGGCAGCTTTTGGTGGGTATTGTGTTTTCAGGCTTTAAAGTATATATATGCTGAAGTCACATGAAGTTACATACTTCTTGGTGTAAGAAGTGCTTTGATGAGAATCTTGTTCACTATTAAGTCAGAAATATGCAACTTTGGTTTAAAAAAAGAGGTAAATTCACAGAGCAATGGGAGGAACATTGATAGATTTGACAAAGACTTAACAGTACTTAACAGTAATGCCTCAAGGAGCCGCTGCTCAAATAGCCTCCAGCTTTCAGATTACCTTATTCAATTACAAAACATTTTCCTTGTATTGAGTAGATAATATTTTGCAGAGCCACTAGTTAAACATTAAAGTTTCCATGTTGTGTCTTGTCTCCACTTGAAGTCAATTATATATAATTAACCATGGACAACTGAGGCTCTAGATGAAGGGATTTGAAGTGGTCAATACTGCAGTTCAAGAAACATTCCTGGAGACCTCGTTTATATAGCCCACATTACATGTTTCTCTTGAACCACCTATAATCATATTTAACACCCTGCAGTCTCAAGAGACTGATGCAACAAGAAGAAATCACAATATTTAGCAGTATTCTGCAAGACAAACTGTTTTTTAGGTCACAAAGTAGTTTTTAATTCCTGATAAGCAGAAGAGCCTGTAGGAAAAAGACACCCAAGATAAATGCTGGACTAATAGACCCATACTGAGACCTGTAGTAAATAAAGACTTATGTTTCAAGTATTAATATTTCCAGTAAAAGTGGGTACTCTCCTACTCTATTTTCAAGCTGGTAATAAAAGTACTAGAAGAAATAACCAACCTGTAAAAAGTCCAACAGTGAAGTGCCGAAGAGCCTCAGTATTTAGACAAGAAGAGAAGTGTTAAACAGAAGCATTTTCCTAGGTCAAGGACTTAGGAAAATAAGTTCTGAAGCACTTGTATCAATTTTAGTTGAAACTGGAAGCCAAGAGGGACAAAAACAGGAGGGAAGACAGCAGTGCACTAGCAAAGTCCAGATTTTGAAGTACTGCAGAAATGCTGAGCTGCACTTACAGTGGGATAAGGGCACGAAAAAATGCAATATGCATCACTGAGCCCTGTGTAAGAAACTAGTGGGACAGCTTTTACAGGAAGAGCAAGACAGATGAGATTTGAGTGCCATAAAAGAAATTGCTTGTATTGACTCGATGTGAGTACAGCGCAGTAATGCGTCTAGTGTACTTTAACTCACTATAGTAAACCTTGAGCAAAAAGAAAGCACAAAGAATTGCAAGTAATTGTCTGATTCCAAGAGACATGGACTGATAAATTACAATGAGAGAACAAGTCATCAAATGATGACTTAAGCAAAGATCATGGATTTTAAAAATGGTAAAACGGAATTTCTATCCCAGTGTGATATATATATAATTAAATACATTTTGTATTCACTTAAAAATTGGGTTAATTGATACTTCTGTAAAATTGTTTATGTACCCAGAAAACACCTAGTAAGTACAATGAATAAGACAGTTGCCTTCATGACCTGAAGCCTTCTGTTAATCTCATCTTACTGTAGTGAACATCAGAAAGAAAACACTGAATTTCTCTACCTACCCACTTCCTTACTATCTACAGCAAAGGCCTAGTAAAAGACAATATTTCTATTATTCAGTGAGGTAAAAAGATAGTCAATTACAAGATGCTATGATGCTACAATGATTAGAGAATTCACATAAATCACATACACTAGGGAGTATTCATTATTCTGATTTGGGGGGGGGGGTGTTTATTTTAAAGACAATCAAACAAACCACTCCATGTTCTTTACTTAAGAACAACTTTGATAGTGTAATGTTTTATTGACTAATTTTGGTAGGAGTTCACTACTTATAATAATGAATATTATTCTAGAATAAAGTAAGCAAGGTGCTTGAAAGATTATTAATTCTTAGTGGTAAAATTACCAAAGAAAAGAAGGCAGTTACTATATATCTAAAGAAGCGCAGCTTAATATTTGCTCAAATTTACACAGCTGATGTATGTTGCCTGTTACACCTTTATTTCTACAGAAATTAGAGCCAAACCATAGATAGTGAGTGTTAATGGGAATTTATTGTGGAAGTTTTAAAAGCATAAGTAAGATATAGCAAAAAAAAAAAAAAGATATTAAAATTTCAAAAACGTTAACAGTTTTTGAAATTTTCCACATCATCAGCCTTACCTCCTCTATAGTCAATATATGCAGAGATTTGGATCTGAGTTGCTTTTTATCCCTTTGAAAATCTCCCTCATAATAGCAAGAAAATTGAATGGGCAATTCTGTCCAGTTACAGCCAATGTTTACTGAATAAACTCTGTAATTCCACACAACTAGTTTGAATATATAACTTATGTGATGACTCAGACAAAACTAAAATTGTTTTATGATACACAAAAATCAGTACTTATATGCTGTGTTTATTTGTTTAAACAAATTACATCAGAACATTAAAAAGAGATAAAAAGATTCTTCCAGGCAGAGAAAACCAACTGGTTTTAGTTTCAAATGACTGAAAAAAAAACTTAATCCATAATGTTAATTCAGTTATTGTAACAGGCTTACAAAATAAAACATTAAGATGTCCTGTTTATTTTATAACGTAGGCAAAGTAGATTGGGAAAGAACAAAACTAAGTTATTTTATTCTTTATTTTGGTCTCCTACCTCTGCATAAATACTGGAAGTCGGAACATAAAACAGTATTGCTGTAGAAGTTTTTGGCACTCCTTTGTACTTGAATTTTCACCAAAATTTCCATCTAGCTTTTTTGTCTATTTTTTCTCCCCTTCTTTTCTAGGTATTCACAATAGATCAAAAATTTGTACACAGATTCACAGTATGGCATGTAAAGAACTTTTAGTTCACTGTAATAATCTTCCTATATTAAAGAAAAGATGGAGCACTACAGTAAGATAAGTCATACAAATATGCAGGCTGTTCTCATCTTTTACCTTGCTGTCTTTGAAAGCAGTAGCACCACTCATTGTTAGATATCAAACTATCCTTGTATGTGTCACAAGAATTGAAGAATGCCCTTGTGCATGGCTCATTCTTGTCAAGGTAAATGCTTCCAAGTTCTGACTGGTCCAGCAACAGGTCGTAGTTCGTATCAAGCCTGTTGAACATCCAGCCAAGGGAGTCTTTGCAAATTGGCAGAATGCTGGTATCAAATCCTAGGAGCCAAAAATAAAAATAAAAATAAATCAGATAACAGGAAAGATAAAGAAGGTGCTGAGCTCAACCACCACAAAAGCTTGTTGTATCACAGAAATTGCTCCAGTGTTACAAGGATACAGTACATAAGCAGTGTATGCCATTAAAATCCCATGTATAAATTACTCTTTATCTTCATTTAAAAAAAAACAAACATTAATTTAATCTGTTTAAAATGAATTCTGTCATCAGTCTCAAAGCAGTTAGAGGTATGAGCCTTCTTGTCAAGTATTACACTTACAGCATGTGTAGTATGTACAGTAATGAACAATCTACAATTTCCCAGAAAATAATTTTTGTTGAAGAATTTTAGTGATGTTATACATCAGGAGAGCAAAGCAAAGCTGAAGTGGCACGCAAAGTGCACAAAACTAAGACTAAATACCAAGCAACTTACTGGAGTACACATGCTTCTTCCTATAATGTATATTCAGCTGAATGAAAAAGGAACTTCATACTGTCACAGCAATACCTAGAGAGTTCTGATATTCTAGCTTTATCTGATGCACTGTACATCTTGGGGGAGGCATGCAAAAAGGGACTACTAAGAGCAGCCCGCTTCCAGTATGAGATCTACCTGTACAGCTTGCTTTAACTGTTCCTTGGTAATAGGGTCACCAGGTAGAGGTTGAATTAATTATTCCTGTAGCCTGATTTCAGATTTCATGTACTCTATCAGCTGTAAAGTACAAGCAGACTTGCATATGGACACGGAGGGGAAATTGAACTGATGGGCCTCTCACATGGATGTGAGCTGCATTTAACACAGATTTTTTCCTATTTATGTGCCATGGGTCCTGCCATGGTGAACATGGTGAAGCACTTCACTGTACATCCTAGTGGACAACAAGATTTAGTAGATTACAAAAAGATTTTACTGAATGTTTTTTTCAGCTAAAACCAGGCAATGAGAAGATAAGACGTGACTGTGGCTATAGAGAAATTGATGTGAGAGTTCCAGCTAGCATACAGAAATTCCCAGCTTCTACTACAGTTAAAATCTAGCTGTTGCTCTGTAAACAATAAAGAAATCTGAAAAATTGCTATATACTTATAAAACAAGTCAAATAGGAGAATTCATAAGCCTGACTAAGAAATCAATTTACTTTTCTTTGGATATATATGCATGCAGAAACATCCAGGCTGTGGCAGAACAACCATTTCATAAAGGCAAATGCCCAACCACATAAACCCCTTCTCCCTAAAAATGTTAAATAAATGATGCCTTTGCTTGAGCTAATCCTGCTCCCTGTTGGCTTGTTGCATTCACTGTTATTTCTGTTTGACAGAAAAAAAAAAAAAAAAAAAAAAAAAAAATTACAAGCCTTTTGGTACTGATTATATTGATATATTTAAGATAATGTAAAAATGACCATGAAGCATCCAAGAAAAGGACAGTCTTCCTTACTTTCCAGATTCTGACAAAACAGCAAGACAAAAAATCTTAGTTTTCTGTGAATGATGGAGAGTAGAGACAGACAAGACCAGACTGAATGTATAAGGTTATATCAATACATGTTTTATTCATCTTCATATGTAAAAGACATCAAAATCATTTAAAGTGTTCCTATTTGGAAAAAAAATTTGGAATGTTCTTCCACCTTAAAACATTTTTTTCCAAGGATGAATTTTCAGTATAACATTATTTACCTTGCAGGCTCTGTTCCTGAAGGCCTCTTAACACTTCCCAGACACTTCTCTTTCCTCTGCTAGTCCTGCTTTCAGCTAGAGATCCTCCACAAGACCTTGGATTCAGAAAGTGATTGATATGAAACATACCATTTCCTATCCTGCCTTTTGTGTACCTGTATGAAGGGAGGAATTATTCTTGTGCTCATAAAACTTTTCTGATTCTGGCATTCTTGCAAGCTCACCAGACTGTAAGAAAAGTTGCAGGAAAAGAGCAACCATGAGGAAAAGACAGAGGTTTTATCAAATAAGATGCTAGCAAGAATAGAAAACAAAAGTCATTCTAAATGTGTATTCAGGGATGAATGTTGTTGTCAAACTAGATAACTGTGCAGAAAAGTACATCAGCATGTGGAATTTTCAGCATCAGTCTAGTGAAAGAGGTATCATTTTCAAGTTTTCAGGTTTGGGACACACATACGTGGGCCATGCTGGAAGAATAAATCCACTGAAGTACACCCTTAATTATACTGTCTTCTAGGATACTAGAAGCAACTGTTATATACGTAACAAACTCTTTTAAGGACAACAAAAACAAAAACAACCAAAAAAACCCACCAAACACTCTGCTTATTTCATTTCTAGTAGTCAATTTCAATTTGTATCCTAAAAAGAAATATATCTGAAGTACATTGAAAGTCCATTTAAAATTTCAAAGGTTTCTTGCATCACTAAATTATGGTGTGGAATAAAATTACATGTCTTCAAAAGATTGTATTCAGGAGTGTTTTTTTCCATTAGCTACCAATTTCAGTTCATCCTCTACTCCAATTCCTCAAAATTTTCTCTCCTCTAAACAGCTTTTATGTTTTAAAAAAGTGTCCAGTAGTGATGTCCCTCTCACTTTTCAAGAAATTTCTGTAAAATAATCTTCTTAGGTTAGTTCAGAGCCTGAAAAATAACATTTACTTACATTAAAGCTGTCATAACCTACCTATTTATTAGTATCAGGTTGGAAAAGACCTCTAAGATCATCTTTTCCAGCCATCAACCTATACCCACCATGCCTGCTAAATCACAGCCCTCAGTGCCATATCTCCTCTTTTCCTGAACACTTCCAGGGATGCCTGTGCAGTGCATTCCAGAGCCCTCTCCTCATGCAACCTGAGACCATTACGTCTCATCCTATCGCTATTACCTGGGAGAAGAAGTTGTCCTCTACCTTGTTACAAAATCCCTTCAGGTAACAGTACGCTATTATTTAAAATTATTTCTTTCTTTGGTATTTACAGTTGTAGCATTTTAAATAGAGAAAACCACATATTTCTTTGCTTTCATTTTGCTATATGAAACAAGTCTCATTGCAGCGTTATAGAGAAACATTTGAAGTCTATGTCAAATACTACTTTGGGTGAAATAAATAAAAATAGCTGAAGTACTTAGAAGTAAACTAGGCATATGTTGACAGAGACAAAGAAATACACTACTACACTAGAACTGTTATACCACAAAAAGATCATTACCTGAGTTCCGTGTTCATAATATCTACTCTTAAAAGATTACTATGTTGATGTCAAATAAGCAACTGGGAAAACTTAGGATGATCATTTCATTCTGCAATGATTTTCTACCTCTACTATAACACTGAGAAATCAACGCACCTCTTATTCTCAAAGCTGATAGACTTCAGAAAAAAAGCATCAGCACAGCACTTAAGAACACCTGATGTGGTTTGATGCAAGGTGCATTAACACTAAGTGACCCAGAACTAGAAATAAATTGCTCCAAATCACAGATATATTTTTTACTTCTAGAGCCAAGTGGAATGCTGTTCTTACACATTTTTTACAATTGTGATACAAAACAAACTGAAGAAAGTAAGGGGGAAGAATTAGTATAGCAAAAGAATAGTAATTTATTTCTGTTAATGTTACAGAATATCATATTGAGGAGAGCAAAATTGCTGCTCAGATGTCTGAATTAGAGTAACAATTCTTTCTCTCTCGTTTTAAGCACTTATTTGAAATCTATTTTCATATATGATAATGAAGGGGGCTTTTATGTAGTTATTTCTGAACATTGTGTAAATCTAGTAAAGGTGAACAAAAGAAGTATTAAGGATTTAGTTTTATTTCATCTAATGCATACACTGCAAAAGAACTCGATTAAAAAAAATGTGAAGTACCAGCATAATCTCCTTTCTCCAGCCAAAACAATCCCAAGGGAAATACTACTGACAAACGTACCCCTCACTCATGGCTTAAACATTAGCATCCAAAACATCATTTTGAAAGGAACCAACAAAAAACTGATCCCATGTTTCTGATTACTTTTCAGGAGAGAACTTCAACTCACGGTAATCATAATCTGCTTTTCAATGTAAAAATATTATTTGCTTGGTTATTACGCTCATAAGAAATAAATCCTTGTGTATGTTGAGGAAGATAGCTTTTGTAATTGTTTATGTGGAAATCAAAATAGCATACATACAAATGGCTCACATAGTGCATTATGTAAAGTTGTTTATATGTGCCAGGAGAAGCAGAAGGCGTGATTCTTTCTGCTACTAGCTCACCGTCCAGCACAATAAAAAGCACTGACAAATCACACAAGTGAATAAACACAATGTACTCTATGCTTGAGAGCAAACTACTGTCTAAACCACAGTAGTCTTTACTTGTTCAGCTAGCAAGTGGCGCAGCAAGAAGGTCTGCATGTGATCATTTTTTTTATCATATATAGGTTATCAGAAAACTTGTTGTTAACAGTATCTCACAGCTCAGGCCTACACTGCACAAGTTGGGAACATGTTTTCCTTCCCAGTGTAGTTTTACCAGAACAGATATGAGCAAGAAATAAACTTAGGGGATGTATGGGAACTGTTGAGTCACGGCCTGAATTGAGCACCTGGGGAAATGAACTGGTCAGCCCTAGGAGCACAGGTAAAGGCAATTCATCTGTGACTAGAAGGGCTGGAGCCCGGCTGCACCTCTCTTAGACCTCATTTAGGGCTGACTGCCAGCATGGAAGGTTTTCTGGTTGGAGATTTCTTCTTAAGGGAGCTTTCCCCTGCAGACCTAGAATCTTTTGATATAGGTGAACAATCCCAGAATCACAGAATCACAGAATGACCCGGGTTGGAAGGGACCTCAAGGATCATGTAGTTCCAACCCCCCTGCCTAGCAGGGCCACCAAACATACGTCTTTACTAGATCAGGTTGCCCAGAGCCCCGTCCAACCTGGTCTTGAACACCTCCAAGGACGGGGCATCCACAACCTCCCTGGGCAGCCTGTTCCAGGACCTAACCACTCTCCTAGTAAAGAACTTCCCCCTAACATCCAACCTAAATCTTCCCTCTTTTAACTTAAAACCATTTCCCCTAGTCCTGCTATTATCAGCCCTTTCGAAGAGTTTGCTCCCCTCCTGGGAGTAAGTTCCCTTCAGGTATTGAAAGGCTGCAATGAGGTCACCCCACAACCTTCTCTTCTCCAGGCTGAACAAACCCAACTCCCTCAGCCTGTCCTCATAGGGGAGGTGCTCCAGCCCCCTGATCATCTTCGTGGCCCTCCTCTGGACCCTTTCCAAAATCTCCATATCTTTTTTGTACTGAGGGCTCCACACCTGGACACAGTACTCCAGATGGGGCCTCACAAGAGCAGAGTAGAGAGGGACAATCACCTCCCTATCCCTGCTGACCACCCCTCTCCTGATGGAGCCCAGGATCCCATTTGCCTTCCGGGCTGCCAGAGCACACTGCTGGCTCATGTTAAGTTTCTCATCTATTAGGACCCCTAGGTCTTTCTCTGCCGAGCTGCTCTCAAGGACAACTCCTCCCCTTCCTTTATAGCACCTTTCTATCATGCTGGTCTTTCTGTCATCACACCTCTGTTGTAATGCCTTTCCCATTGTATTGATCTGTCCAATTATGACAGGGGCCAATTAAGCAGATGTGAAGGCTTGTGTCACATTTGCTGCTCACAAAACACTGCTCTAGTTGAGACTCATCTGGCAACAAGTAGTAACATTAGGCATACACTCTCTGTAGCCTGTCTAAAATTGTAATATATTCCTGATGACTACAACTACACAGGTGGGAGCAGAGTCAGGATTAAAGTAAGACACTGGGAAGGTACCAAAGGTACCTGATATACCTGCAATAACTGACTCATTTTACAACAGAATACAGATGGAAAAGAAACAGAGCACTGTTGCGAAGTCCCTTAAACATTTGTGGAAGTTCAAATCCTGAAGTCTTTCCTTTTCCAGAAAGTGTTTTAGAGAATTTTACATGGGAAAGATAAAATTCAAGCTGAAGCCTATTGCTGAAAGTTGTTAACATGCTACTACATGGATAGCATAAATGAAATGAGTTCTGCACAACACCAGTGGCCGCAATTGAAATAAACATCTTGTTATGGAAAAGGTACCTCAGGAGGGACGAATAAAATAAACAATGCTACAAAAAAACACATCTGTACCTGTTTCACTGTGTACAAGGATAATCCTGCTTGTACATGACTGTAACAAATGTCAGACAACAATACAAATTTAGTTCATTTAGATTCTTGATTTTAGGTAAACGTGCTTTAATTTAAAATTCCAGCTCAGATGAGCTTCTGAGTAGGCTAATCTGACAATGCAGAAAGTCCTTGGAAAAACATTCTCCCTCAAGGAAACTTAACTGCAACTCAAATTCAGCTTACCAGACCCAGTGGCTCTGTGGTTAGAGAATACTGGATATTGTCAAAGATAACCTCAGAAAGCAGGTAAACTTTCAGACAAGTCAGTATTTTCAAGACAGGAAAAAAATGTTTAAAATTAAAAATGTTTTATCTCTTAGAACTATACAATGACAGTCATCTAGCTAGACCACAAAAGAGAAAAGGGAAAATATTTAATTCTTATTGAGCATTTATAATAATGATACTTCTAGGGACATACAATCTGAATACATTTGAGCACAAAGTAGATTTCAGAAATAAAATTCAATCAATTACTACAAATATTCTAGCTTGCACAACTAATATGAGACAGATCTAAAAAAAGAAGTGTCCATTAAAAACCAACAACTATGTAACTCCTGGTAAAAACACAATATTGTAGACATTTTACATTTTTATTCTAGTAACAGAATATTAAAGCTTTTAATAGAGCAACAATTTAAGCACTAGTGTTTGGGCTGCTATGTAGTAGCAACCATGAATGTAACCGTTAATGTGAACTATTTAACAGCTGAAATAATTTTGAATAGTACTATCAACTTTCACCCCTTCTACCTTGGTCAGAAGGACTGTGCCTAAGACTTTTAATATATCCTGTCCCAAATGCCAGAAAAGAGACTGAAACAGGTGAAAGGAAACTAAATGCAAACAGACAACCAGAAAGGATGTCACAAATTGCTTTTTAAAATTCAGAATAGTTTCTCAGCAAAGAAGGAACTCTGACAAGAATGAAAGCCTGAGGGAGTGGGTGCCATAACAGATTTTTAACTTCTCAATGGTAATGAACAAGTCCAGAGTTCTGCTGAAATAATTTGGACTATGAATGGGGAGGCTGCATTCAAGTAGCTGTTTTTTTTTCATGTTTTCTTTTTTTTTTTTTTTCTTTTTCTTTTTTTTTTTTCTTTTTTTTTTTTTTTTTTTTTTTTTTTTTGATATAGGTCCTTGACTGTGCAATACATAGAAGGTCTCTACATATAATCAACATGTTCTTTGCATGGTTTGTTTCTAGATGTAGCTATCACACACCCCTAAAATAGGAGTTGGACTCTTTAATCCTGATACCATTAGGAATTAAGATGCCTAATATTTCTGACCTACCAAGACTTTGGAGACTAACTTCTGAGGGGCTTGATCAGAGTTTATCCAGAGCTTACATCTTGAAGAACAGATGTAAGAATTTCTAAATAGTATCAGAAAATATATTACCATGTGGAATTGTTATCATTTTTTCTTATTTGTGTTTCTACAGGGACACAAGGTACAACATTTTCTTCCAAAATTTAAGTGACCACTTGATTTCAAAAGCAAACCAACCACTTCGGACACAGGAGATCAGGACTTGTCATGCACAAGATTATTATTAAAATATTAATAATGAACAAACTAAGATGGGCAGAATGTGGTGGTCAAGTTCTGTGAAACCTGAACTCAGTTGGAATTCAAGTTTGCTCTTCATATTAAAGTAAGGTATAATTTTAAGACATAAAAAAAATCTAATTTGGCTTTCCTCCACAGTAGAACATCATTCACAAAACAATTATTGCATATTTAATTGCTATTTGAATTAAATATTATTGCATTTTAAAGCTTTACTGATTTCTACAACATGAATGGCAGCAGCCATATATTCTTATGAATAGAAGTTTGGTCAAACAGCTTTGAAGTTTCAAGTGAGCAACATATATTTGAACTAAGCCATACAGCTCTGCTTCATAAATAAGAAATCAACTTTAGAAAAGCACCAAGTTACGGCTTCATGCACATGACTTTTTAAAACACAATAACAAGGCAAGTATTATGAAAAAATATCAAAGAGAACATCAAAGAATGCAAGTAGAACTCTCTTACTGGTTCTTTCAGGCCTTTGAACAATCCTAGTCTTCTTATTCTGAATTCCGCTTTCATGAAGTGCCTTAAACCAGTCTCTCAACCTGTTTGCAATCTCCCTAAATTCCAGGTCACTGCAAACTGAAAAACAAAATGCAAAGTGTTAAACTTTATTTTTGATTAACTCTTAAAACTGCAACGATTATGTAGCAATCTATAATACTCAGTGACATAACTTAAAGTACACTTTAATAAATTAAGTAACACCTATTTTACTTGGCTGAGATTAAAACAGGTCACCATGTCAACAACAGAAGTCACCTCTGCACTTCGTTTATTAATAATTTGCTTACAACATTCCTCAAGACTTTGATTCTCTCCATGAAAGTCTTAGCTGTAACGTATGCTCATAATGTAAGCAAACTGATTATTTTTAAAAACTTATACTGTACTTTTTTCTTGTGTACTAGCACCTACCTGTGGGTTTTTCCCCCTCGGATAATTTAGCAGGGCACTGTTAATGTATATTCAAAGATGTCATCCTGTGACAACCAGATGAAAACGATCTCCTGAGCCAAGATCCACCTCATATCTCAAGCTCGTGGGATTCCTATGCTGCTACAATGATGACATCTTCCCTTCTAAATCTTACAATCAGCTGACAGGCCAGAATGAAGAACCTGACTTGGAACACTGACCTTTACTTTTCCCCTCCATTACAGCAGAAAAATCGTAACATGGTCTCCTCTAAATACCCTTTCTAGATTTAACAGAAAAACTTTTAGAACTGAATCAAAGGGTGTGGAATATAGTACATGAGCCTGGCTATTTTGGTCTATGTCTAATTAACATCTGATTCAAGGAGTGCTGGATTTAAGTAAGTAAGTAGTTCTATTTCAATAATATTAACTGAAAGAAGCACATGACAACTGCAAGATGGAGAGATGCATGATTTCTCCATTTTTTAGAAGCAGTCAAATAGACATAATTAAGCTAATCATTTCATAAGTCCATGTAGATGTGAAAATGAAGCATTAAGAAAAGGCAACACTGCTTCTTCAACTACTAGTTATGAGATACTGCTTGCAGTTTCAATATCTGACACTAGCCACTGTTGTTTATTATACAACGTAAAATGACATTTTCTGTGCTCTTTTGAATTATCTTCCTTTCAAAATGGAATGTACATATGGCACATTTAGGACATCAGACACATTCTATATCAGTTCTCAGATTAAGAGCATTCTTCCATCTTCAATTTCTTACAACTCTTTTCCCAAACTTTGCTTGAAATTTTATATTATGAATTCTAGTTCAAAATAAAGAATGAGAAAATCATTATCTTTTTTTGTTGTTATTAATTTTACAGATTTTGGTATCTTGATCATAGAAATAGATTCATTTTCAAAAATCAAGTCAATGCAAAACAAGCTGATTATAACTGTCGTTTGATTATTTTATACCCCACAGCTACTCAAGAGCTGGAGTCAGCTCTCAAACACAGCAGGTAATTGCATTTACCCTATTATCAATTTAAATGCACAGTGAATTTTCAGTTCATAACACTTCTAATATGTCAAGTAATACCAGATGTTTTCTATAAGTGAAATATACATGAAAGATACAGCAGAACTACAGTGATATGGACAATTAAAAATTTACATAGAAAAAGTGTGCCCTTACCAAGCATGAGTTTATAAAAATATCTCATATTTTAATATTTGATTATCACAGTTTTTTTAATCAACAAACATTAATTTATTAACATCTCATAAGAAGACTTAAGCATTTCTAATATGTAAAACAATATTATGAGAATATATATTTACATCAGGCTAACTAGGGGAAAATAAAAAAAAGCCAAGCCTACTCTAACATGAGAATTATAACAATTTATAAAAAGAAAAATGATGTTTTATTCTGGGAAATGACAAAGCAGAGAACAAATTTATGTAAATATGTAAGGAACATATAAAATCAATAGAATCAGAACAGCCCAGGTTGGAAGAAGCCTCAAAAGTTCATCAGGTCCAACACAGCGTACTAGTTGGAAAAAACAGATCTACAGAGTAGTGCAGACTATCATATCCCTTTGGGAGAAATTCTTTCTCTCAAAGAAATTCAGCCATACAGGCTGACAAACAAATTGAAAATTTTATTAATTTCTAAAAGCTCTTAATCACATTTCAAATTGTTGTTCCTTTTTCTACAGTCTTATGTTTCTATGACATGTAAGAACCATTCTAAGATTCCAATGTATAAAAAGAAGCAGCAAGATAATCCTGAAAATAGCAAAACAAAAAATTCCCACTTAGAATCAAATCAGTAAGTTTTCTACAGCTTCCCAAGAACATCAATAAAGAGGAGACTTAAAAAAAATAAATAAAGAAAGAAAAACTGGTCTAAGAAGTAGCTTTCTGAAAGTCTGGAGAAGAGGAGAACAACATTGAGACATTCATCACAATTATAAATGTAATTATTTTCTACAGAAGTTGGGCTGCAAAAAGTAAACCTAAGCTTAATTAAAATTAAGTTACTTAAATCAGGTATAGTTACTGAAAACATCTACATTACTTCCGGGTTTTATTTGTATCCTTTCTCAATACAGTACCAGTCACAGTACTCCAACTCAATCACAATAATTAATATGAATATACTTTGCTCTTGTTATAAGAGAGGATCAACCTAATGCCTTGTTCACTAAAACACTGCCAATGAAATGGAATTGCTCAAGGTTAGGCTATGTGATGAAAAACTGTATTAAGTACTGCATTCTAGAATATGTTTACGGACTTTTTGTCCCAGTGGTCAGCTTTCAAAGATACATGCTGCAGAAATTATTGTATGTATCGGTATGCTCTGATTTAAAATAGGTCAAGATGAGGTAATTCAGATTTATTCAGACTATTATTTCAACTGATAGACTGGGAGATGAATCTTTAATGGCGAAAGACAGACAGTAAAGGTTGTAGAAGGTTAGACAGTAATCAGAAAATGCATATTAAATCACACAAATTCACTCAGGAACCTGCCAGGAAGTACTTCTGTTTTTGTCTGATGTCAATGCAAGGCACTCCTGCTATTATAATCAATTCTAGCAGCCATAAAGAGAATTAGTATGAGGTAAAATGAAGCCACCAGCTAAGAGGTTACTAGAGTCCCTTATCATCTGAAGTATTAAAAACTGACTGAATTTTAAAGACAACACACATAGCTAAGCAAAAACATGAAGGGATCTGAAAACTTGTAGGTACCTAGTCCAGAAATATCTTTATAATAAATATTATTTAAATGTTATGTGGAACCAATTGTTGAATTTATTTTCACATACAGTAAACGTTACAACTTGTGTGGGCATTTGAATATAATTTACTGATTGGAACTCAAATACCATAGAATCATAGAATCATGGAATGGCTTGGGTTGAAAGGGACCTCAAGGATCATCAAGCTCCAACCCTCTTGCCATAGGCAGGGCCACCGACCTCCAGATCTGGTACTAGACCAGGCTGCCCAGGGCCTCATCCAAACCTGGCCTTGAAAACCTCCAAGGATGGGGCGTCCACAACCCCTCTGGGCAGCCTGTGGCCAGCACCTCACCACTCTCTCTGTAAAGAACTTCTCCCTGACATCCAATCTAAATCTTCCCTCCCTCAACTTAAAAGCTTTTCCTTTTGTCTTGCTGTTATCTACACCTTAAAGGAGTTGACTCCCCTCCTGTATATAGGCTCCCTTTACGTACTGAAAGGCTGCAATGAGGTGTCCCTGTAGCCTTCTCTTCTCCAGATTGAAAAAGCCTAGTTCCCTCAGCCTGTCTTCATAGAGGAGGTGCTCCAGCCCTCTGATCATCTTAGTGTCCCTCCTCTGGACCCTCTCCAACAGCTTGTACTGGGGGCCCCAGACCTGGACGCAGTACTCCAGATGGGGCCTCATGAGGGTAGAGTAGAGAGGGACAATCACTTCCCTGTCCCTACTGACCACCATCTGAATATCTGAAAATGCTAATCAGTATGTTGTCTTTCACTGCCTTCTACTCAAGCTAATTGATGAAGAACTAAAAATGGTGCTTCTAAAAGCTATAAGCACAGAACAGATTTTAGAACTAACGTAGACAAAAATAATCAACAGTAAATATACACAGAGTTTATGGAAAACTTCAGAAGCAGGATAACATCTAACACCTTCTGCAGCAAACTAGAAATTACTTCTCCTTGAGATAGCTAACTTAAAAATAAGTGTGTGCTAAAACAAGACTTCTCGTCATCTCAGTTTCCTCAGTGAGTTGGATTTATTACAGATGATTACAGAATAATTTAGAGTGGAAGTGAATTCCAGAAGTCATTTAGTCTTCAGACTTCTGCAACTCCAGATGTCTTAGTCGAAAAGGCTAATTACACCAGGTTGCTTAGGGCAGCATCCAGGCATTCACGTCCTGAGTGACCACTGTGCCATCCACATGAAAATTCTTCACTCTATGAAAGACTAACTCATGTTAACATCAACAATATGTGACCATCTCATAACTTTATATGGCTTCCCATTCCTTCATGGGGAGATTGCTACCATGCATCCAGGACTGCTAGACATCCAGATACAGGCTACAGCAGCAATTTCAATTCAACTGTGAGAATGTTCATTTAGAACAGTCCAGAGCTGATGCTTGGAGAGTCCAGTATTCTGTCTACTACCTGGCCATACCATTGTATGGCTGCGTGGTCAACGTACCTTTACTGCACTAATTAACTGCACATCCAGCATGTATATTTCTTTTCAAGAGAGCCTTACAAGAAAATACAGTAAGCCTAATACTGGAGAGCAGTGCTTCCTTTAAATACAGTATGTATTAAAGTGGAATATTATATAAAGGACAGTTATCCAGAACTAGCATTCTGTGAGTCTGCCATTCCGCATAAGTTTATGAATATAAATGTAAGGAACAGATTGTTCAAACTGAAAAGTTCAGGCCTCAGACTGACGGCTAGTCTTCATTTAGATAACTCTGAACATCTAAGAATACATTTTAAAAATTGCATGCAAATGGTCTAGCAATTCCTGCAATAAATAGCAGCATTTCTAGCTCTGTCACAAATGGGAAGCATAATGTATGGCAAAAAATAAATGCGTTCACTAAAAACAATTTGTCTGAAGGACAAAAAGCCCTTCAAACGTATAACTAAACAATAGGACAGTTGCTTAGGTCTGCTTTTCACAGTCCCATATGTATAACCAGAACTTTAAAAAAAAAAAAAAAAAAAAGTTTTAAATTGAAAAATTTCATATATATATTTCTATTTTTATAAGCAGATGGAGTTTACTAGCCATCTGTTACCTACAGGGCCCATGATTTTAAGAAGATACCTTGAAATTAATGAATAAAGGCATTCTGATTTCCTTACTATTTAACTCAACATAATGAATTTTCTACTTCAGTTAGTCTGTGTTATGAGATAATTAATATAAATGCTGCAGATACCGTATCAGGGAACTGCAGCTGCTTATTCCTACTGGCTCAAATTAATGTTCCATACAGACATTCTGCTTATGATTAATGTTTCATAAAATTTGAAATGATTTCAATTAAACTACATTTTCCAAAAAAATAAAAAATAAAAATTAAAAAAAAAAAAAAACCAACATGCATTTCTGCTTCCTCACAGTTTTAAAGACTCTACAAATTTAAATACAATGACCACTTCAGAGTGCAGGAAAAATAGTAGTAACGTATAGAATTTATGTATTAAGGTACTATTTTCCACTTAAAGCATATAAACTTTCTAAAGTATCACAATTAAATAAGACTGCAGTACTCTCCTAATCTGTCACAAGTATTGTAGCTCTATTGCCTAATCAGCTTATTTTCTGGAAGACAGTTGATACACATTGCCTCCTTTGCTAACTGTCACTGACCTTAAGTGTTGGTTATCATCACGCTCTGGTATTTTGAACAACTAACTTCTGATAATGAAGTTGATGTTATTAATCTGTAAATTGCACATTTATGTAGCTGGATAGCAAAAAAGCATTAGATAGCCAGGAGATACTCCAGTATATAACATGCTATATTCCAAGATCTTTCCATTCCCATATCCTCTGAACACAGTATTTTTCGTCATTTAAGGCACCAAAAGTTTCAAAGGATAGAATACCTATCATCTTAGGAGTGAAAGCCTCTCTACCCTAAGGGTAATGTACTTTTAAAATTTAGCTTCAAGGCTCTCTGAAAACATTACACAACACTGGGATGAAGTCAGGACATTTTCTTCCTTTCAAGGACAAGACTGACATGGTCTTATAATGACATTTTTGCATTTGACATGAAGTCTTCCCAAAAAACAGACAAGGATAAAAAAATGACTGGACAATGACACTATATAAAGAAAACAAAAAAATCCTACATTGAAAATCGGAAAAATTCTGAAATCAGATGCATTCTGTGCTGTGAAAAGGCTTCAAAGGTCTACCGCATTTGGTAGAAGGAATGGATGGAAAATTAACGTTGTACGTTGACTTAACTGTCCACTGGTTTGCACTATTCTTCTTCCAAGGAAAGAAAGCATAAATGAACCTGAGGCTACACTTCTGCAATTGTCAGTCATAAGGGAATTTTACATCACAATAGACCTCACTAATGTCTGATAGATGTATAGCTGGCATTGCAGTAATTCTTCTGTTGTATTTAGATTGTGATCTGATACTTTAAGTCACTTTGTACACCTTATTTTCTTGTGTTTTTGAATGGCCAATCAACTCTGCTCTTAATCACTTAAGATTGTACATTAAAGAGCAGTTTCCTGGAGACACCTCAGTGAGGACTGACACAGAATTACTCTATTTACATAATCGTTTGTCATTCCTAAAGTGAGGCCATCAAGGGTAGATAAAACAAGATAATGCCCTAGTACTAAAGAAACCCCTTACACTGACAATATAACAGTAGGGCCAACTCCCATCACACGCATCGCAAAAATTACTACAACTGTGCCACCACTTCACTGAAAACAGAACTGTAGTTAGCTAAATGTAATCTGTGTCATGAATTGGACCAAATCCGTTTACAAATCATGAATAATTTATTGATTTGAGTAAGCGACCGCAAACAAAATCAGCGCTGGGCGACCACGGGAGTCACAGCTCCGCACGTGTGGCGCACCCTCCCCCTGCTGGCCCCAGCTTTTATAGTCTCTCTTGTATTCTGAGTGGCTGCCGTGTTGGCCTTCCACGCCTGCGCTCCCTTGTTGCCGGGCAGTATTGCTCCGAGTGGTTCTTCTCTTCTTGTTGATTGGTCCCATTCTTCCCGCCACTCTGTTCCCCGCCGCTATGCTTTCCCGCCACTCGTTGCCACGTGGCGGGTAGACAGAAGCCGCAGAAACAGGGGCGGCGAGTGCAGGAGCCGCAGGGGCGCTTACAAAACCCGGAAGCCCGCTTGACTCCGTTCCGCGCAGCCCCCTCCCCAACAACAACAACAACAACATACCCAACACAATGAACAAACTTTCACCAACTTTTTACAATCCCTCCTTTTTCTTTAAGCTAACTTATTTTGTTCATTGAATCTTTGGAGTGCCTGCCGGCTTAATGCATATATCTCGTTATCTTCATCATCTTGTTCTATGGTCTTATATTTAGCTCTTACTAACATTAAATGAGCAGCTTCTGATCGGTTCTTTACTATCGTGGTTACCCAATTGAAAATACATTGTCCAAAGGTTAACACCATAATTAACAACAGAGATAATAACGTGGTGTGCCAAGGTGAGTAATTAAGCCAGGATTCATACCAACTTTGGTGAGCCTCATTTTCTTTTTTACGTTTTTCCAATCCTTCCCTCAATTTGGTCATTGTGTCTCTTACCACTCCAGTATGGTCTGCATACATGCAGCAATCCTCCCGGAGGGCTGCACAGAGTCCCCTTTTTTTCAGAAAAACCAGATCCAATGCCCTTCGATTTTGAAGAACTACTTCTGAAAGGGACCTTATTGATTTTTCTAATGCTGAGATGTACTGTTCAATTTTAGCCAAGTCCTCATCTACAGCAATGCACAGAGCTGTGAATTCTTGGCTCTGCCCAACTAACGATGCTATTCCTGTACCAGCTCCTGCAGCTCCTAAATCCTCAGTGTGGTATTGAATCCTTGGTATAATTATTACCTGTACACAAAAATCATGTGATATATTCCTTAAGCCTAGTTAGACTCCACCGGAAAGGTTGATGTGAGTGGTGTTGTGCTGCCACACAAAACGTGATTACTGCGAGAACTCCTAAGCACCATCGCTCATTTATATCTCCCGGTTTTGGGGAGTTCAGTAAAGTCCAGCTGGATCCTTGCAAAGGGTCGATATGCCAATTCTCGCCCTCCTGGGATCCTTTTTCTCATATTCTTCACATTTACCCTCCGGCAGGTCATACATCCATTGACAATCCCCTTTGCCACGTTATATACCCCTATACACATATAATTATTAGCAAACTGGTTCACTAAGGCCTGAGTACCCCAATGTGTTTGTTCATGGAACCTCCGTAGCACCTTTGTAGCTACTGACTTTGGTAAAACCTCTCGTCCATCAGGTAGTATCCATTTCCCCGTTTCATTTTCCCGAATCCCCATTTGTATCATTTCTTTTCCCACAGACGTGAAACAAAGCAGGGGAGGGGGATTCTGTCCACCTTCTGCAAACATGGCTGGGCAATCCTCCCTCTCAGTTACCTTATATATACACATAAGAGCGGCCCTTTTGGCCTCCTGGTCAGCTAGATTATTTCCTCTAATTTGCGGATCCAGTCCTCGCTGGTGACCTTTTACATGTACTACTGCAATCTCTCTTGGTTCTCTAATAGCTTTCAAAACTTTAAGGATCAATTCCTGATGAATTAACCCCCTTCCCTGTGAGTTTATAAGTCCTCTTTCCTCCCATATTTTCCCAAAAGTGTGTAGTATCCCATACGCATATTTAGAATCTGTATATATTGTACCACTCTTGCCCTTTAATAGTTTTAAGGCTTGCAACAGGGCATACAATTCACAAGCTTGAGCAGACCAGCTTGGGCTTAATGGTCCTGATTCTATCACTTCAAATGTTTTTCCATTTACCAATGCATAGCCTGACTTTCTCTTTCCTTCAACTACTCTAGATGAACCATCTACGTATATCTTTTCCCCTGTAGGTAATTCCATGTCATCTAGATCGAGTCTCAGTTTTATTTGCTCCTCTATACTCCTAAGGCAATCATGTTCTAGGGGCTCGCTGGGTTCACCATAGAGAAACTGAGCTGGGTTCTGCACTGAAGTTGTTTCTAGGGTCAGTTTTGGGGAGGAAATCAGAATTCCCTCATACTTTAACAATCTTGCACCTGTGACCCATTTGTCAGCTTTTTGTTCGTGGCATTCCAGTTCAGTCCAGTGTGCATTACAAATATCACACTCCATAACCAAATAACAAGACAAAAACTTATTGGTTGTGCAGAATCGTTCCAAATGTCCACTGCTTGGGGATTATTTAGGAACAAGGTCTCCTCCGCTCACAAACTATCAGTCCGGCATGAAGACTAGATTCCCAGTTCATACCTTCAGGCACATTGGGAGCAACGCTGCCTCATGTGCTGTTACCAGCAAGCTGCTGGCCAGTTGACGTCAAATCACTGGCTGCACTGGAGACATTAACCAAGGAGACGTTGACCAAAACCGGTGCTGAAATGCTCGGATCCTCACAGTGTGTAGGATGGCTCATCGTTTGGTGCCAGCTTAACCCAACGTGCCGGCAGCCTGCGGGGCCCTCTTGGGGTCCCGACACAGGCGTATCCTCTGCCCATGACGAGGAGTGGCATAGGGTCTGGGAGCCATGACCCTCCGTCAGGTCTGATCAGGACCTGACCTATTGGAGTCTGTTCAGTCAGCTGATGGTCTCCCATCCGATTCTCCAGATGCTTTAAACTAAACAGTGCACACAGGAGGAGAGCGTCTGGGCACAGCTCAAGCCCCTCTAGCCCTCCCCCCTCTTTAAGCGCACGAAGACACCCCTTCAAGGTCTGATGCGCACGCTCCACAATAGATTTGTTAGTGCTGTTGCCAGAAATGCTGAAGGTATGCTTAACGCCCCAAGCTGTACACCAGTGTCCAAAACGTGCACTTCTATATCCTGGGCCATTGTCAGTCTTTAACTCCTGAGGTGCACCCATTACAGCGACAGCCATGTGCAACACTCTTATGCACTGCATGGCAGTCTGTCCAGATTGTGCCACAGCCCAGAGAAAACCACTACATGTGTCAATTGTGACATGCAAGTGATGGAAACACCCAAACTCTGGGAAACCCGTAGCATCCATCTGCCGAACCTTATTTGGTCTCAAACCTATGCAACAACAACTGAAATGTGGAGCATCTGGGGTTCACACCTGCAGGAAACGTGTTAGCCGAATGGCAACCTGGGCAATTCTGTACAACATCACATGCAACAACTGGAATGTGAAACATCCTGTGTGGTGACCATGCTGACTGCTGGAACCGCCCACGTGACACTTGCAACACTCCACGTATATTATGGGGGGAGATTACTTTAATTTCCCCTCCAAAGGTTATCTTTTGTGCTTCCTCTACCAAGAGAGCAGCAGCTACTACTACTTTTGCAGGCAACTAGGCCAGCCCCGGCTAACAGGGTCTAATAATTTAGATAGGCAAGCCACAGGCTTTTTGCCTCCTGCCCAATCCTGGGCAAGCACCCCATAAGCTGTCCCCTCCGCACTGTTTACAAACAGAAAAAATGGTTTCTTTAACTCCGGGAAGCTCAGGACTGGAGGGTGCATAAGTTCCTCCTTTAATTTATTTAATTGTCCTTCATCTGTTTCTGTCCATTTAAGTAACCCATCTTTGTTTAATTTACTATAAAGAAATTTAACTTTTCCACTGTAATCCTCTATCCATTGTCGACAATATCCTATTAATCCCAACAACTGTCATACCTGTCTTTTTGTTGTTGGGGCTTTCAGGGCCAGAATCCCCTTGACTCTCTCTGGGTCCAGTTTTTTTGTCCCTTTGCTCAGCAAGTGACCCAAATACTTCACCTCTTCCTCCACAAACTGCAGTTTTGATCTAGAAATCTTTAACCCTTGTAAACTAAGGAAATTTAACAACTGTACACTAGCCTGCCTCACGCTATCTTCATCTTTCCCTGCTATTAACAAATCATCCACATACTATAACATTGTTGTTCCCGGTGTTCTATTATAATCCTGTAAAATTTGTTCCAAGGCCTGACCAAATAAATTTGGGGATTCTATAAATCTCTGGGGAAGGACCATCCATCTTAGCTGTTGCTTCCCATGAGTATCGGGGTCTTCCCATTCGAAAGCAAAATAATCCCTGCTGTCCTTGTCTAAGGGGCATGCCCAAAATGCATCCTTTAAATCTATTACACTATACAACCGGTCATCTGGGTGCAATTGGCTTAATAGGGTATGGGGATTTGGCACTACAGGAAACCTGGTTACAGTTCTCTTATTGATTTCCCTTAAATCATGTACCAGCCTGTATTGGCCATCCTCCTCTTTTTTTTTTTTTTATTTACTTATTTTGTAAACCTCCGCCCTGTTCCGCGGACACTCGGTACCTGGCCCTGGGCTGAGGGAAACGACACGAGGGCCCCGCGAGGTGCCTCCACCCGCCCGCTCGGCCGCCCGACGTCCGGGACGGCGCGCCGAGGGGAAACCCGGCAACCGGCCCCGGCGACCCTCGGGGGAGCGTCCGCCCGCGGGGGCGCACCCGTCGTCCGCCGCCACCACCTCGCCCTCCTCCCGGGGCCCGGGGTTTCCCCCCGTAACCCGGCGCCCGCCGGCAACTGCGCCCGGGATTAGAAGCGCGGCTCGGACCGCCCCGCCCGCGCGGGACTCGAGCCGCCCGGCCACCGATCGCACGGCCCGGACCCGGAGGCGGACCGGCGCCGCGGGGAGAGCGCGAGGAAAGAGGGGAAGGCCGCAGCGAGGGGGGCGGGTCGGTGCTCCCGGCCCCCGGCGCGACGACACCCTCCCCGCCAACCCCCCCCTTCCTTGGCAGACGGGGCCGTCGGTTCGGGTGGGGGTATGTAGGGCGGTGGTGACACTGGGACTTATAAATCCCTTCTCTTCTTCTTCCGCCCTCCTTTTTCTTTAGAGGGTATAAATGCATAAGGTATCCAGACGTGGGCATACTCACTTTCCTCTGAACTACCCAGTCCTCAGAGGAGCCAAAAAAAAGGCCAAAATACACTCTCCCCTTTTATGGGCTTATTGCCCCACACTAAATCATTTTGACTTTACTTTTTCCCCGCCTAGAAGGGGAATCATTCCAATTCTTATTCATTAGCCCTAATGGACTGTCTGGGGGAATAGGGGGTATACCTATACCCACACCACTAGTTCCCCCACCCATGGGACCAGAAGGCTTACTCTTCTTCTGTCCCATCTTCCGGAGCACCTTCACACACACTCACAACGCTTCCCCCTTTTCGTGGCCCAGTCCCTCGCGGGATGTGGCAACCGCACTACCGAGGGGTCCGCACTCACTCCGCCCACAATTGGACGTCTCAGTCGTTGTGCTCCGGGATACCCAACCCCAACCGAACGGATCACCGGCCTATACTTACCCACCCCGTGGGTCTTCGCTCGGTCTTCGTGCACAAAGATTACTAGGGGTTTACCGGTTTTATTTTGTTTGCGTCCTTATTTTAGGTTCGTCGGTGAAGGGCTTGAGCAGGAGTTTCCACTCCTGGGGCCGCTGAAATCAGCGGGGCGCCCCCCCAGAAGGACCCCTGATCAAATCTCCTTCATCCGAGTCACGGCACCAAATTGTCATGAATTGGACCAAATCCGTTTACAAATCATGAATAATTTATTGATTTGAGTAAGCGACCGCAAACAAAATCAGCGCTGGGCGACCACGGGAGTCACAGCTCCGCACGTGTGGCGCACCCTCCCCCTGCTGGCCCCAGCTTTTATAGTCTCTCTTGTATTCTGAGTGGCTGCCGTGTTGGCCTTCCACGCCTGCGCTCCCTTGTTGCCGGGCAGTATTGCTCCGAGTGGTTCTTCTCTTCTTGTTGATTGGTCCCATTCTTCCCGCCACTCTGTTCCCCGCCGCTATGCTTTCCCGCCACTCGTTGCCACGTGGCGGGTAGACAGAAGCCGCAGAAACAGGGGCGGCGAGTGCAGGAGCCGCAGGGGCGCTTACAAAACCCGGAAGCCCGCTTGACTCCGTTCCGCGCAGCCCCCTCCCCAACAACAACAACAACAACATACCCAACACAATGAACAAACTTTCACCAACTTTTTACAATCTGCAGCTCTGACTTCACACAAACTTAGTAATCAAGAGTTGATGGAGAAACGAAGAAAGCAATGATTTTTAAGATATATGATTAAGGTACAAATATCCAAAATGCTTACACATGCAGACACAAAATATGTTAGCAGAGTGTAATTATGTTTTGCTAGTTTGTATACTGAACACCAAATGGCTCATTCATGAATGTCTGATGTAGTTTGGAGAATTTTTATGAGCTATGTATGAATATTCACAAAGATAGAAAATTATTTAGCTTTTGTAAATTCTAATATCTTTACACCTGTGCATCTTTTTAAATCCGGAAATTCTGCATTACTAACAGTGATCTTATTGAATTACAGTTGCTAGAGGGAAAGGAAACTTTCTGAAAGTACTCTTATAAGAAAAGAAGAATATGTAAAGCATGTACTGGTGTGTGTGCAAAAATATTGAAGGGCACAGGGCCTGACTGATAGGATACTGAAGTGAAACACATTGAAGGACTATAAAACTATCGATTTTCACCCAGTCTACAGGAAGCAGACCATGGAGACAGCTATTCCCAGAGGCACAACTGAAAGTGGAACAGATAGTTAATGGAAACAGGGAGTCTGGCAATGAACCCAAGGCAAACCAAGGACAAGAGCAGAGGAGAAATCCAATGAGCTGCAATATCTGACAGTGTAAATACATCTTTTTGTGATCTCCAGTGTTCCTTCAGCTCAAGTCTATGTCCCAAAAATTGAGACCATGTTATGTTTAGCATGAGAAATATTTACAGAGCAAGCTAACTGTTCATTCTGCAAGGCATTTATAAAAGATATTCCCTGTGGGTGCTCTCTTATTTAAAGGGACAGATTTAACATCACTCTTCAGGGGAGGTAGTGATTTGAAATGCTGAAGATGAACTGGCTATCAAAAAAACCCTGCTTCATTATCAAGCAGTTATGAAGTACATATTTAGAAGCTTTCCCTTAGTAAAGCATACAGTTTTCTACAGAAGAGGAAACTAGACTTCCAGAGGCTGGAACCCTTTTTTTCAAAACAGAAGTTTTAAGAGGGAATTAACGAAAAAGAAAAAAATCCAACAATAAAGGTTTCCTTTTTTCATCTATCTATCTATCTATCTATCTATCTATCTATCTATCTATCTATCTATCTATCTATCTATCTATTTTTTCCCCCAGCCTGTTCTGTCTGATAGGCTAAGAAACTAACTATCTGACTATCTGTCTGATAGGCTAAGAAACTATAGGTATTGTCTGAGCAGACTGGATTCTAAAAACGTTGCTGTTTTCCCACCACAGATCAGAGTCCATGCATATACTTAGAATCAAGTTGAACCTAGCAACAGCACATGCTCTTAGTAAACTTTACATCCTGTCCTTACATATCCTGTCAGTAAGCAACAAAACAGAAAGTTTATATAGCCTTTCCAGTTAAGCTGAATGAAGACCAGAGAGGAAGAAATAAAAGAGATTTGCCATTTGATCTGCTGCGTTGAATAACTCTCCTGAACTCTTTTAAAAGGTGCTTCTTAATCATTTGCAGAGAGTAAAAATTTGTTACCTGAATCACTGAAAAGAGAAACTGACTTATGTGTACTGGTAGCAGAAGATCCCATATAAATTTAACAAAATAAAAGCATACAATGAAGTTAATCCACAAGGCCATTAGAGAGTTCATTGTTTGCATTAACTTGCAATAACCCCAATGCTGAGGGATTCCATACTTAGAACACTTCCTCTTCAGATTTCCTAAGTGAATACACTTTCTTGAGAAGAATGTAAGGCGTTTCTTCTGCTAAGATGAATGCTTAGCCTCTAAATTACTCTATGCTTTCTTCTGCTGCCTAAATCTCTTGGCATCTAGGAAGTCTATAGTGTCACTTTGGGGGACTGCTGTAGCTGACAAGAACTATGACAACCATTATAATTTGAGTGCATCAGAGAGGAAAATCAAACTTCAATCTAAAGAAAATATACAAAAAGAAGAAAAACTAAGGAGAGTACTTTAAAGCTGCACATACTTCTTTAACCTCTACTTGCAGGAAGAACAAGCTTTGTAGAAGCAGAAGAGAAATTTTGACTGCAGTAAAAACAATAGCTTTCCATCATCATGAATGCCAATTTTATGCCTGCTAAGCATGAGTGGCTTCAGATCAGCTTCAGATAAGACCAAACTCTATCAAGTCTAATGTCTTGTCTCCTAGAGCAAGTTATCATAACTGTCCTGGAAAGAGAGCAGAGTAATATTTTGTGGATCAAGCAGGGGGAGAAAGCTTACCATGGCTCATAGACATACTGGGTTCAGCCAATTTAAGATGGTAGTGAAGAACCTGACCATTTTCAACTATGAGCATGTTTCATGTCTCAAGAAAATAGACTTCATTTTTATGAAAGAATAAGTGAAAAAAATAAATGAATAACTGTGCAATAAAGATCCTCCTGAAACCTATTCATTATTTACTCGTTATTTCATAAGGGTAAACTTGTGTTGCACAAGTTGCAAATCCCATCAAGTGCTTCATTACATCATTATTTATAAGATTGTACTATTTACCTGAACCCACCATTTTCCTCTCGTAAATATGATATGGCCTATAAATACTGGAACCAACTTCTTTACAACTTAGCCCCTGACTAATTATGAAATGGTGGCAACAGTATGTCACGTAAAAGGTTCATCTAGCTCAGTACAACATACTGACCATGTAACATTTGTCTCATCTCTAACCACTTGTGCATAAAGCCTTTCTTAAGCCAGATACAAATTTTTATAGCTAGCAAAAGTAATCCGGTTCCTCAGTCAAGGTGAATAGCCAGTTGAAGAACACAACATTCATCCTCTTGGCTCACCCCTGACAGCAGTAGTGGAAGGCTGACATATTTTCAGAGCATCACCACTATTTTGGTGTTGATTATAGAACCACAGTGTATGCAAAACCATTACAGCCACTTTAAGGTTTTTGCCACCACTGACCTGTTAAAAACGCCAAAGACAGATGAAAGTGTTATCTACTGATACTATACATGATTAAATGAAAAACAGGAAGGGAAGACTGCTGCAGGACATAATATGTAGCATGGCCAACAGTTGCCATTACCATGACCTAGTGGAACATCTTGTGTAGAAAGCACAATAGATCTTCAATCTTTAATTTTTGAAGCTAGCCAGTAACTTCACTTGTAATTGATTTCTTTGAATTATATCTATAATATTTTTGAATCATAACAGTTCCAAGTTGAAATTAGAAATTACAATAAGAATAAAGTACTGGAAACATTTCCTTTGCAACTGTGAATGGTATAAAAATATAAAAATAAAACATACATTAAAGCTTCAAAGATTACAATAATTGGGTTTTCTTTTAAAGATTGACTAAAAATACTTTATAATCACAGAAAATATTTTTTTCTTTTCTTATCTCCCAGATACTACAACTACAGGGTGCCTTTCATTAGCAAGAGCTAATAAAGCTGGTAAGCAAGTATTGGTTTCTTCGTAATCTTAAAAATAACTTTTGAATGCCCATTCATGAATATACTTTGATTTAGTCCACCAGAGAGATCCTAGATAGATCATGTCATAGATCGTCAACATTCCTTTACGTGAACCTATACTTAATAGTTTCTCCTCATCTTTAACCTTATTCATGACTCTTGTTACCTACAACAAAGTATGCTATTTACAAAATACATCAGTCTGGAAAAATAATGAGTTATTTTCTAATGTAGATTATCACCTTGAAAAAGCAGCATTAATATCCAAGTATGGCATGCTATATTTAAACTTAAAATATTATACTATCTTACTTTCAAAATATACAAGTGCCATTTGGTTTGCTCTTGAAATTTTAAGGAAAATCAAACCACTGAAATGATGAAGTTGTGAACACTCAATTTTAAAAGAAAATGAGAACTGGAAAAACTGGGAAAAAAGTTCAAGTCTGCAAAGAGAATTCAATGTGGAAAAACAAGGCCTGCCAGTAATTAAACTTTTAAAAACTTTTGGTGATCAAAATAACCTCCAAATCCCCAACTATGAAAAAATGCCTCTTTTGTTACACAAATATATGTTTTTAGAACATATTGTTTTTCCTTAGGCATCTGGAAAAGTTGCTACAAAAAGTGAATGTTTTTGTTCACAATTTAAAAATCTTCTTACCAATCAAGAAAATTACTTGGGAAAATACTTATTAAATTTGTTATCTTTCTGAATAGAATTCAAGATAAATTCTAAGTTACTACTGACTTAAATACAACAAACTACAGCATTATTTTTTAAATAATTATCAATAAGGAACACCAATATTGTAGTACATAGAAATTTGAGAGCTAGAACACTTATTCTAGTTAGCAAAAATTAATGCTAAAGTTGAGCACCCATGTATGATCATAACTAAAATCTGTATAGGTTTGGGAAAACATTAAGAACCAACAAAAAGATCAATATTCATGAGGATTACTTAAACTGAGGTCTCCAAAAGGTTATAAAGGTCTTATAACAGATTATTTGTATAATAAGAAATATGCCAAAAATCAACGAATCACAGAATAATTAAATTTGGAAAAGACCTCTAAGATCACCTCATTCAACCATCCACCTACCACCAATATTACTCACTAAACCATGTTGCTAAGTACCACTTAAATACCTCCAGGGATGTTGACTCCAGTCACTACAGCTACTACCTCCTGTCTTGTCACTAGTTACCTGGGAGAAGAGGCCAACCTCTACCTTGCCACAAAATTCACTGCCCCTTAGACCTAAGAGGTAAGGAGTCTGATCCTTTCTCTTACAAACACATCACTGGATGGCACAGCTTTATTTAAAGTTATATGACTACATTTTGAAGTGTGGTAGTTTTCAGCCTCACCAGCTGACAACAAAAATGCAGCTGCATGCTTTTGCACTTTATTTCATTGGGAAGAGTCTAGTATACCAAGCCAACTGATGTGCTTCTACGAAAGCATATAATAAGTTGTGCTTAGTCTCCATGCCAAGATATACTACAGAGAAAATCTACATGCTTTCACTCATTGCCCCACACAACCATAAAACCCTTCCATTATTCAGAGGCAATTACAAATCTACTCCCTCAAAATGGATGGAACTGGGATTTTTCTATGAGGAATCCTCTAAGGAAGAACTGTGCATACAATCATAGAATCATTTGAGCAGGAAGTGACCCTTAAAGGTCATCTAATCCAACTCCCTGAAAGAACAGGGACACTTAGAGCTAAATCCTAACTCCATTAATTCTCATAAGCCTAAATGTACTACTCTGAAGGTTACTGCCGATAGGCCAGTAAGCCTAGGAAGACTTAAATGCCATAAATACCAAGCTTTCTAGGAAAGGTACAGATGTACATGGCCATTTAAAAGATGACAAGAAATTTTTCTGTGATAAATATATTTTGAGCTGTAAGTCACATTTTTGTGATTACTTTTTATGTTATATGCTAAGCCACATATTTCTCAATTCATGGCCTAATAATGCCAAAGTGTATTCTCACTCTTGTGCTTCAGTTAAAAGAAAAATATTTCTTTCTCAGATTTGTCAGATACAAAAATATTATTGTGCCATAGTTTGGGAACTTTACTCTGATGCCTTTTTCCATTGCTTTCTTTGTTTTAAAATAAAAGGGTAGAATGTACATTTGATTTTGTTTTTCTGAGCTACCATAATATCCTATTCACTTGCCAAACAATGCACATTTTGTTCTCCCACTTCTGAAGTTAACTCTTCAGAAATAAATTAACTAAATAATAGTATATTAATGGTTGCTGAAGTCTCTTTTCATGTTCTTCTACTGCACATATAAAAATACTGTAAGAGATCAAATATTAACCTTGAAAGAAAATATAGAGAAAAAAAATTCCTTTAAGACACAGTAAACTGGGTTATAAACCCACCTAAAACTTTCATCTACATCTAAATTCAGGTAAGGTGACAATGTCTCTGAAAAGACGAAACAGAAAAAAAACCTCTTCAGTACTTAGTTTCATCAAAGGCTCAGTTTACATTTCTCTTTTTAAGTCATAGGAGTTTACAATAAACCTCTACTACAAGCAAGTTAAGCACAGTTAACATTTTTGACAGAGATTACTATTCAATATGTAAAAATACCTGATTTTTTTTTTTTTAAGTAACCGTAAACACATGATTCTTTCTCTTAAAAACAGCATTTCAGCACTAATAAATCCCAACACAAACCCATTTTTCAAAGCCCCTCGGATTTAGGGGATAGTTATGTTTTTTAATGCTGAGTGCTTCTCACTAGCATTCATCATACATTTATTAGTGGCATCATAACAATGTCACCATGTTAATGAGCCAAGGCTTACAGTTTGATACAACTGAACAACTGCTGATGCTTGCATACAAGGTGACTACAGCACTTGATCTTGCAGTATCAGCAGGAACAACAGTTAAAACAGATATTGCAGTTAATTACATGGATCTTTGTGCCTTCAGGGCCGAAGCTGGCTTTTGCCTTTCATGAAGACTTTTATGTTTTATTTAGTGGGTTTCTGATATGTGAGGTAATCTCTATCTGGGATATAAAATTAAGATAGCAAGAAAAAAAATAAAACTAATACTGTAATTCATGAAGCAGAAAAAAAAGCATCACACTTGGGTAGTTACAATAATTGAGCCACAAAATACCTTATTATTTTACTAACGTATGTTTTCATAGTGCTGATTCATCAGAGCACAGCTTTTTTTTTCCTTTTTTTTTTTTTTGTTTTCCTTTTCCAGCAAGAAAATTTGCCTTCACGATAGCAAAACTCATGCAGATATAAAAATATCTATCTTGAAGTAGATTTAGCTGATGTCAATACCAGTGCATATTTGTTCAGTTCTTCTTCACAAGAACTTGAGTAAAGATACAGTAACATCTAAGAAAAGTTAATGCTGGCAGGATTTGGATAGCATTTTAAAATGGCAATTATGCATGATCAGTTGGATATGTTTTTGGAACTAAAAGGGAAGAGGAAGATACATTGTGAAAGAAAGACAATCAGAGGCATGCAAAGTTTACCCCAGACAGGAAATACATCTTTTTTGCATGGCAACATCTTTTTCAAACTTTGAGAAATTACATCTTGACATTAATAGGATATTCAGATGACATGAATGCAGCCTAAGTTGAATCAAATGTCACTGCACAGATAGATAAACTTTTTCAGAGCATCACTGAAGAAATTCTAGCCACGTAAATTGTTCTGTTAGTGCCTCAATACACTGCACCAACAAAAAGAACAGTTCTCAATTCTTAAATTGCATTCAAATATTTATGAAATGAAAGCAACAGTAGAGCTACATATATCTTGGTGGATCTATTTGTTAATTATTTCATTGAGAGAATAGGCTTGAAATAATCAGGATTTCATAAGGTATTTTAGAAGCATGATTTTTTAGAGATTTAAACTCTACACTAAGATAAATGCTGTTTGTGACTAAGACAACTTCCATCTACTAAAACAATAACTTCAACTACTTAACAGCAAGCATGCATAGCACAATTGAAGTTATGAAGTAAGCAGGAAATTAAACTAATGACTGAGTTACTCTTACTGAGAATTATTTGCAAATAGGATATTACACATTCTTTGAAAAGTGAGTGAGACCACTGTACTCCACTGATCCAACACTCACTCAGAACACTACTGAATCATTTACTCCATGCCTGAGTTTCCTAATGATCTCTTGATCATCAAATAAGGTTTGACACTATAACAGCACAAAACAGCTTGGCAGTAGGTTGCACAATTGGTAACATAAGTTTTAGCTTCCAAAAATAAGCACGAGGGTCAAATAACCTAGTTTAAAATAATTATCTTATATAGCAAGTATTTTTCTGGCAGTTATTTCCCATTGATGTGTGATGAATCACTTTTAAATGCAACTGCATATTGATGGTATAAAAATAGTATCAGTGAGAAAATGTTACAATCACATCAGTAATTGGGACACAAACATAGCAGCATGTTGTTAGTTTATTCACACACTGCATGAACAGAAAGATAATGCTGATCCAGATACTTAGCATATGATCTACATCTCTTTGGTTATTTACCCTCAATAGAATTATTGTGACACACTTCTAAAGCCTTTAATGTATCATAAGACTGTCACAGCCCCTTCATTTACATAATTAAGGCAATTATAGCCATTACAATTAAATGCAACACCATATTAATGGTCTGAACCATATTTAAGCTTCTAGCTTTATAATCCATAAATGCTAGTTGGCATAGAGCAAAAGAAGATAAGGAACATATCCCAAAAAAAGCATGCTCTTATGACTGTCTAAATCGTTTCATAGAGATTGTTGTGCAGCACAGGCTATACTTTCCTAACAATTTGGATGTTTGGGAGACCTCTAATTGAGATGAGTCATCAAATGTTTAATGACCTACATAAAAATTAATAATTATGAAACAGAAAATTAAACAGCATTCATTATCTTCTTTCATTATGATGGCTTCCCTATCTCTTGGATATATTTGGATACAAACCCACAGGATAACACACTGAAACTAAAACCTTTGCCTTCCTCAAGGCATTCACAATCAGATTTCCCCTTTTAATTTATACAATGAAAAAAAGAGGAAGTTAAAAACAAAACAAAAAACAAACAAACAAACATCAAAAAAAACAACAACAGACTTTCCTAGTAGATCAGTTTAAAGCAACATATAGAGATGTTTTCCTTCGTGAAAAGTGTATGAACAAAGCATAGCTTATTTTAAGTAGAAAAGAAAGCAACTCTGAACGACTAATTAATTACTTATCTTGCAAATAATACGTCTTTACCTCAAAAGTACCAGCATGCCTAAACAGTCCTGTCTAAACTGCACACAAAAAACAAACAAGTCAATAAATTCTAAGCCACAAGTGCATTGTCTACTCCAAGTGCGTTAGTTCATTCTCACATACTTTGGAACCTCATTTGGAATGAAACAAATACTTTCAGCTAGGGCAAAGATTAGGTACAAAATCACTCCCTGTTGTGGACAAGGCCACAAAGTAACTCCAGCTATGCTTATGTCCTCAAGCACACACATCTGTTGACAAAGCCCCACCCGACTGAGCACATACATGCTGTTGGTGACTGGGGATTAGAGCACCCACAGGGTGAGCAGAGATGCTGGAAAAACTCTTAAAGGCACTCAGAAAGGAAAAAAAGCATTGCATTCCAAAACTTTTAACAGAGCATCAGATCTGAAGTTACATCCATTTGCTGTTAACAGAAGATGTATCTCAAAATGCTTTCCCCAGGACTGCTCTCCACAGCTTCAACACCTGAAGAACTTACCATTTAAATTGAATGGAATTGAGGGCCAATGGCATCCTGACCTATCGTGTGGCCAGCAGGAGCAGGAAGGTAATCATCGCTCTGTACTCAACACTGGTGAGGCCACCCCTTAAGTACTGTGTTCAGTTTTGGGTCCCTCACTACAAGAAGGACACTGAGGACCTGGAATGTGTCCAGAGAAGGGCAACAAAACTGGTGAGGAATCTCAAGCACAAGTCTTATGAGGAGTGGTTGAGGGAGCTGGGGTTGTTTAGTCCGGAGAAGAGGAGGCTCAGGGGGAGACCTCATTGCATTCTACAACTTCCTGGAGGGAGGCTGTGATGAGGAAGGGTTTGGCCTCTTCTCCCAGGCAACAAACAGGACCTAAGGAAATGGCTGCAAGTTGAACCAGAGGCGGTTCTTAGACATAAGAAAAAACCTTTTCTCTCAGAGAGAGAACAAATTCCACAAATTCAAATTCCAAATTGAAGAATCCACAAAAGATTCATGCAGAATATTCATCTGAAGAATAAAATTTGCACCAATAATTTTCTGTTACTAAAGAAATACAGTAATGAATATGAAATAAGTCTCTTATAGATAAAATAATACAGTATTACACTGTCGTGAAATTTCCTTTATATTATATTACAAATATACAAATCATTTCTAAATACAAATGAATTCCTGCTAAAATTATTACTCTACATTAAGAAAAAATCAGCATTTACAAATGATAAAGATACTAATGCAATAGAATCTAGTCAAACAATAACACCTTCTATTACAGATCAAGAAAAAATTGTCTGCAATGCAGCTTATATACATAAGAGAGAGAAAAGATATTCTTAAAGAATTTGCATGACCCAATGTATCAGCATAAAAATCTAAAATGCCTCCATTTTCTCTTTACTCTCTAATGGCTATGCTGTCATAATAATGTATACTTACAGCTCACAATTATTATAAATGTATATGATGGAATAAGCAAAATGAAAAATAATACTTTAGGTTACATAACGGGACAAGTGTAGGTCTAAGATGAACCACTTTGGGATTTAAAAGTGAGTACTACATGTAAAAAGCAGTTAAAGCAAAATGAACATTTACTGCTAAGTCAATGCCTTCTAAAGGATTAAAATGGATGTACAGTAACACACTAGTAGTTTGTTTAAAATCACAAAAGAATTCAGAATCATTAGCACAGTAAGAATACTCACCTACAAATCATGTCTTTTTCACTAAAAAGGAAACTGAGACACAGCCCTAGAGCTTATTTATATTTAGATTAGTGGTAAGATTCACACTGGTGACAGTAGTTGAGATGAGAGAAGAAATAATAGCTCAGGATTCGATATTTGTGGTTAGAGTACAAAGCAAAACATCACTTTCAAACAGTGAATGTCCAAGTAGATGAGACGAATGTCTGGTTTTGAGTGCCTCCACTAATAGAGGTTCACTTTTCTTTCTGGATTCATTTAAAATCACTTTGAGAACAATCACCAAAGTTCAATGAAAATTAAGCAACTAAAGAAGTATAGAGGTTTTCATTAATTTGATGCTGCATTCCATAGAATTGCGGTAGCAATTATGTAACAAAGTATTTTATTGAACTATGTAAAAATGCAGTTTCAAACAGTGGACTAGAAATCTGACTATTGCCTAAAGCCAATTTACTTAACACATTTGAAATGTTTCCAATGTGTCTGCCCCAAACCTTCCATTTATTGTATATATTCTTCTGAGACAGTTAACAACTGGGAGTAGTTTGTCCATTATGAACAGCACACTTTCCTCCTAGTACTTCTTTTTATAAGGAATTAAATTTATTTTTTATTTTCTGAAGCAGGTAAGGCAGTGTAAAGTTTGATGCTGCGACTAAATGCTTTGTGCAATATTTTACAACATACTAATTTATTTCTAAGTAAATCCCAAACACTACAACCTATTAGCAAATAAGCATTGCAGTGCACTGTAACCTATCAGTAATTTCACTGAAGGGTCATTTTTCTCACATTTGAAGTTTGAAAGGTAAATTTTAATCCTGACAACACAGCATGAACTTCTTCACCTTTCAGAAGGCAACTTTGCTTATTGTATTTTATAAATGGCTTCTCCTGGCTACTCCACATCTGAGCACTGATATTATGAGGCCTAACTGGTCCAATATACAGTGTTCTAGATACAGATTTTATGCTACTGACACCTTGAAGTTAACCTTGAAGGAAAGAAGCCAATTAAAAAATTGTATTTTTTTTTACTTTCAAGGACAGTTAGAGAAAAGGAGAGATTAAGGAGTTGACACAAATGTTATTTTTGGCCCTAACTCTGTCTTTGTGAATACTGGAATGCAATGAGAACAAAAGCTCTTTTTTGGCACCTACACCTGTACTATATGAAGCATGGCTGTGGTCATGTATTGATAAGATGGTGCTATGTAAATAAAATAAGAGGATTTGGAGGCATGCAGTCTTGCTATTTGTTTTTCAAGCATTGTTGCACACAGAATGTAACAGATTCTACAATGTCTCTAATCCTACTGTTACTTATCTTCTCACAGCAATTAACACTTCGTCAGTATTCAGCGTAAAATAGGATGCAGCTGAGAAAGCAGCTATGTTCTATGATTAAATTATTTGAAATATGCTAACTGAAAATATTTTCAGCATGCAGCACTGGCTTTTTACTTCCTTTTGGCAAAAGACTTGAAGAGACTGACATTTATAGCAGCTTGCTATGCTAGCTATGTTGTACTCTCTAGATGATTAGAAACAGAGAAGCCCACCCTTTCACAAATTTGTCTACCTCTGCTACTTTAGTGAAAATAAGAAGTGGTCTCTTACTACAAGACTTATTTGAAATTGCCTCAAAATTTTTTGAGAGCAAATTCTTCCATTTCAGTAGCAAATGAAAATGGAGATTGAATGTATTACCCACAGTGCTGCAGCTTTTTCTGTCTAAACTGAAGGACCTTCAGCTAATACTGAGCTTCCGGATGCAAGCATGCATCTCAGCTGGACCATGACTGTCTATTAGGACAGAATTCCAACCTTGTTTCCTGGAAAAAGATACTCAAAGATGTAAACCAGGAAGAATCTATAGCACACATCAGTCAAATTCTTAATTTAGACACTTTGGGAGGCCAGGATCATGAGCATGTTGTGACACATTTATCAGTATTAGCGTAGCCTAACAGAAACACAGAAGATAGACACTTTGTCTAGGTCTCTGGTTTCCAAGCTTTTTGGATTTAAGGATAATTAAACCTTCCCCAGTATCTGCAGAGCAAATTTCAAGCCAATTGACAATGGACTGCTTTCCTCAGGTATCTCTAAAAGCAATTTGTTCATAGTTTGAGTTGTCAGACACACACTTATCTGCTATCCTTGGCATTCAAAACATGTTCAGTATTTAGGTATTTGGTCCAGGCAAAAAAAAAAAGCCCAGAAAAAAGTACCGCCTCCTGAAGTCTTTTAATATTATTTTTCTATTCTTTTTCTTTTCAAATTTATTTAACCAGTAGGCCTCCATATAATCTTCATAAGAAGTAAAGGAGAAACATAAGGAAATGTCTAACTAAAGAGAGAATTCCTACTGATGCAAAAAGTGAGGTCTCATTTAGTTCAGTGTGAACACTCTTTACCTTACACTTCAGCTCCTGAATGAGCATGAAACAATTTTCTTTCAAGGACTGACATATTCCTTCTCTCTTTGCTAGACTGAAGGTCTGAAGGTCTGAAATGCTCTTCATCTTCTATGATGAGCTTCAAACTGCCTCAGAGCAGAAAATTCTAAGTAGCATCAGATACTGCCAAGAGGACAGAAGTCTCCTCAGCCTTATAAAAAGCAGAGAGTTTCTGTCAAAGAAGACTTCCTGTTTTCTGGTCCCATTTAAACACTGGGCAAAAAACTCTGAAGAGCTTACAGAAATCAAGACCAATAGATTCCAACTCAGTGAAATCCCTATGTGCACATCTGCACGTGCCACTGTGACCTGAATGCCCCAAATCCTGGCACATATTTCAATAGGATCAGGGTGAAAGTGGGACATGTAGCAATGGATCTGCTGGGAAAAGACTGAGCCCTGTTAATGCTTCCTCACTTCTCTTGATTAACACCTCTGTCACTAGAGGTGGTGTCACTAGGGATCCTTTCACTCTTTCATTCCATTTTACCTTTCTTTCTTGACTCCATAACACACTCCACTATTCTATATCTTCATTTCTGTATGTGACCCTTCCTTTCAACACCACTTCAAGCATTCTTCACATCTTCCCCACTCTTATGACCATAAGCTTCTTTTTTATTTTTATTTTTTTTAAAGTTTGTATGATACTCAGATTGCTTTCTCTAAATCATAACCACAACAAAACAAGGATTAGTATGATTGTATTTTTCTGCTCTTTTTTTATTGCTTGTTTTGTCAGCAACTTGTACATATAGGTCAAGATCAAGTCTTCTGCCACTTTGTGTATGGATTCAAGCTAACAATCCCTGCAAATAGGGCAGGTTCAGTGTTACTGAATGTATCACTGGGTTGAGCAGCCTTTCAGAAAAGCTTGCGCACCTTCAGATGCCTCATACATTGAGCAAAGAAAGAAACACCTTCCTACTAAGAGTTTTGTGCAGTTTTATGATTAGATTGGCACAGACACTGAAAAGCAAATCTTTTTCTTCTGAATACTGATTTCATTTTGCTTCCCAAAGGATCATGGCATTTCATACCAAAAATACTTTGGGTAAGTTCATAGATATACTTGCTTCCTAGATACATGGAAAGGGAGAAAGTTAAAAAATAAAATAAAATTAAAAAAATAAATCAGAACTGGTGAATAGGAATAAAGGAAAAAATGTTTTGGATATGGCATATGTTTTAGGAAGTCTCTATTTAAGTTATCTGAAACTGGAACGCTAATCTTCCTTTGTCTCTGGCTTTGTCAAATCTCTAAGCAATTCACAGATGCACACACAGCTAACACTTAATGGAATTCAGTTTAAAGAAAATAATTGGATTCTTTTTCAGCACTTACAACAAAATTTGTATTCAAGTTACAATAGTGGCTAAAATGTCAGCAGTGCCAGTCAACTCACTTTAATATTTCTCACATCTCCTGGCCTTTGGCCTGGTAAGGAAATTATATTCAAATTTCAGTGTTCTGGTAAAATGTAGCATGTAGAAAGCCCTGATTTTGCTTGCCCTGACAATCTGTTAGGACAGGATTAGTGGTAATTCCTGCACTCATATAGGCTCTTTCTGCCTTCTCTTTTACATAACTAAGCACAAGTAATCTTGTTCCCTTGGCAGCATAAATCTTCAAGAAGAGTTAATTCCTACCAGTACTAATTACAAACAATTCTAATTACAAACAAAACAGGTTGCTTTCAATGTTTATGTAGAGGAGTAGAAAAAATAGTCCACTTGAGAAAACAGAGACTAAGATAAAATTAAGTAAAAAACAAAACTGTATCAGGTGAAACAATAAGACATATTGTTTATGCTATTGTTTTAGCATATTACACAATGCTAATTTTATTATCATTTTTTTTTTAATGGAGGGCAGTGATATATTCAAAAACTAACAGAGCAAATGGCAGGCCTGTTACTCACAGAGAGATGTTTCTCAGCTGATTGTCTGAATTTCACTTCCTACCCACTGTTAGGCAAATATCCTTACATCTGTTCTGGCAAGCCAGAAATCACTGCTAGTGCAAACTTCACTTATGCTATAGTCTGTGGGATCACACTGACCACACATGACTGTCTCTTCTATTGTGGCTTTAATTTGTGCTGGCAGTGTGAGCAAATAACAGATTTAAGTAATTTTTTAACCTTTTCTACATGAAATTTTACAATAAATGCTTTAAAAAAAACCATCAGTTTTCAGAGTTTGCAGCACAGGCAAAATTTAATTACACATACTTACTAATATCTAATTACATAATCAGTAATATTACAGAATACAATGAGTGGCTTAAAGGGATGTTTCAGAGCTGGTTTTTGATTGGCTGGTCTAGTGCACACAGACCAGTTTATAGTGCTCACACCTTTGTTACCTGTTCAAAAAATGTTCTTTTTAAAAAACATTTAAAAAATATTATATTAAAAAACTAATTAAATAAATACATTTTTGTCAGCAGCTAGAGCTTGTAAAGGAAGCCATAACAGTAAATTTCTCAATAAAACAATGGTGCATCAAGCTTAATAAAAAGCTTTAAAAACCCCAATGTTAATGTCAGTCAGAAGTATAGTTCTGGATTCTTTTGTATTTAAAAGATTGCTATAGGAAAAAAAATAAATAAATCTTCAAAAACTAATATGGTGTTCAACCAGTTAGGATACAGGACACTTGTGCTTCACAAATTTAGTGTGACTAAACATAGAATAAAAAGTAAATACAGCTAGCAAAGTTCAGTGCTGACCTCCAGTTCTGTTCTTGGCAAATTCAGGTCCATGGCTGCCATGCTACGCATATTCCATGCATGTATTACCATACTATGATGGCTCTCCTTGCAGGATTACCAAATTTTGTTTTGTTTAACAACATTCCAAAGTCACCTGTAGTTACTGAAATATAAATATGCTTATCCACAATTTTTGTTCTTCAGCTGCATCAGTAGTGAAGCAGCAGCAGAGCAAAGCAACCAAATGTTTCCATACTCACACGTGATCCAAAAAGTTTACACATTTCAATCCACTTTTCAAAGAAATCATTTTTACTTGACAATCTTTATCAGAAGTTTCATAGCTTAAGTGCAACTGCTTTTTCCTATTCCATTTTTTCCCCCCAGTCACCCTACATTTTCTTGCAAATTCAGCTGAAAACATTAAGGAGCAGAGAGTAATATTAACAAGTAACAAAAGAACAATCACTCACACTAAAATAGCTGCATTTGAAAACTACAGTGGTGCACTGAAGTAGGCACAATTTCAAAAGAAAATATCATTGAATAAATAAGACTCATTTTATTTAAAAATACACAATGTTTTTGATCACTGTGTTCTTCTATGAACAAAATCTGATTTTCTTCTAGACCTGAGCTGTTAAAATTATCATCACTCACCTCTCCGATCACTTCTGCCAGTGTTTGTGGACTTGTCAGAAGGGCAAGGGCAACGTCCTTCACATTTCACTGAGATTTGTTTTCCTGAGACACAAGCTTGATATTCTAATTTGCACTGCAATAAGAGAGAATGACTGGAATTAATACAAACATCTTTTACAGTAAAAATTACAACTCCTTAAATATTTTCAAGGGATCTTTCATAAGGCACTTAAATTTCTGTAGACACAGGTGCAAGGAAACATTACTGCAGTGTATGCTAAGGAGTCTGATTAGATAAACATATAAAGGTTTTGCTCACTAAGCTGTCTACAGTTTCAAACTTGATGCAGGAGTTAATTCACTTCTGGTTTTAGACATATACCAAACAGAATTAGACTGCATTGGATTTATTTATATTATATGAGCAAATAAACAAGGCATCAATATTCACTATCAACAGGAAAGGATTAAGAGGGATCTATTATGGGATTCATGACTTATTTTCTTATTTTCTACTTTTAAGACAGCATTATTCTAGTAAAAAATAACAAAATAGAAAGCTGTGGCCAATTAAATTCTAGTGGCAGGTTTTCTAATATAGAAACAGATTCAACTGTATGGTTCTGATCTGTGTACTTACAGCTCTGATTCACAAACCTTGCAAAATTTAACTAAATCTAGCCAGGAAATGGAATTGTCTCGAATATATAAAACTAGTATACTAAAGATCACATACACAGAAAATAACGTTATATCTTGTCAGTCTTTTTAAAAAAACTGCACTTCTATTTCAAAACAAGTTCTTGACAAACAGATCTGTCTGTAAGATTACCAGCATACTATCAAGAAAAAAATGAAAACAAAACAAACAAGTCGTATTTGAAAATGCTCATAGATAAGGAAAGGAAAAGAGCAAAGTGCTTATGTAGAACACTTTATCCTTGAACAAAGGATTGAAGATGCCTCATTAGTCAGATAGAAGACAAATAACAAACAACTGAAGGAGCAGAAAACATTTCAAGTGACAAATAAAAATATGAAATTGTTTTTTTATGCACCACACAATTTCAGAAAAAATAAATAAATTAAGAATTTGTGACCTATATTCCCTGTTCTCTTCAGGTATGTAACACCAGTTTCATGCAATTATATCATACAAATAACTGGATTTCTGGCAAATCCTAAAGTCAAAGTTTCTCTTGTCCAAAACTGAGGAAGGAGTTGGGGCACACAATGTAGCTATATAAAAGATGTTGCTGAAAGGGCTGATGAGGTTTCCACTGGTATGCAGATAGAATGATTTAAACACAGTTCATTTCTATGATTTCATAGTATTTTATCAACTTTTAACACTGCTGCACTTCTAATCTTGTCAAACTGTCATGTAGTTCTCCACTTGAATTTCACCATGCTGAAATATCTTTTTGCACCATTTCCAGCATCAAAGAGATGAAATACTAGAAGATTGAGAGTATCTCAAATGTTGTGCATCTACACAAAACCATAATCACAGCTCAGTGCTGAATGTGCTACCTTTACTCAAAAAAAGGCATGTTCGAAGGACAGCATGGCTAATATAGTCTTTAATTTGACAAAACAAAACACTATAACAGATCTCTTCTGATTGAAAGCTAATTTATAAATAACATTGCCTTCCTTACAGAGGCTGACAAAACTGGTTACCTCACTGTGTACCTGGACTGTTGCCCTGACTGTACAGGAATGCCCATTGAATGTACATGATATCCACCAGACTTCCTTCCAGACAGCACATGGCATAACTCATATTTTAATTCATGAAATAATTGTCAGTGTCAGTAGAATAGATCATAGCCTGAATTTAATATATATTTCTGTTGCCTATTTTAAGGTCTGAGTATTTTACCATTCAGCCTTAGTAGATTCGGGAGTCAAATCTACAAATACTTTCTTTTCAGGATGCTTACAAGAATGCTTTAGGCACTGAGTCAGTTAGCAATTGAATTCAATGAGACCATTTACAACTGGACGTACAAATTCTATTTCTATTTATTTATTTAAAATACTGAGTATCAAACATGAGGAGTATAAATCAAAGAAATACATTATTATGCTTTTTCTTTTAAGACTCCAGTATTTCCACTTTGTATCACTCAAGTGTTGCTGAAGAAAGTAATAAACACTTCAAAGTTGCCCCAGACAACATGATAGGTATGGAATGTGACTTTAGTCCTCTGAATTAATTTTCTTTGAAGGTGCCTGCTTCATTCTATTTGAAAGAAACAGTGTCCTCTCAAATGTATAAAAAACCAGTGCCTCGCACCTGTCATGGGCACTGAAACCTGATTAAGTGAGTGCAAGGTCAGTACACAACAGTATCAACTCGATATTCCCATTCACAGCTATGCTAGAATTTTACATGCACTGAACTCATTGTATGGACAGGTGGGCACAGTTACACTCTCCATCTCCAGAAACAAGGTGCTATTATAAATCAGAAATAAATCAATAGGCTTTAGCGACAATTTAATAGCAGCAGCTAATGAAACCAGGAATATAATTCTAGTTCAAAATTCTTGTCTTTGTTCTCTAAATGAACAACACACTGGGATATTACAAAAATAGCTCTGTAAAGCAAAGACAGGTTAGATATCCCTCAATGTTCAGCTCAATAAATTGGCAGCAAAGCAGGTAACACACTTGAAAAACTTCACAGAGAAAGAAATTTATGGCATGTAGAATATCAGGAAACACTGTACATTTCTAGTAGAGGAAGTGTTAGGAACACGACAAAATTGTTCATTGTGGGATTTGGGGGAAAAATATCTGAATGCATGAAGCAGCAGAAAAACTCAGGAACATAACTACAAAGTATAATATTACAAACAGAATCAAAATAGTTTTAATTTATTCATCTTTAATATTGAGTTTTCATATGGGAAAAATATATCACTGTGTATTTTTCAAGGAATTCATCTTTTGTAGAATTATTTAATTTTATGAATGGTTGGTTATTTGTGCTATTTTCACCCCAATCCTTCATACGCACAAAAAGAATCCACTTCACATTTTAATATATCTAGTTTTTTATCTTCTGAGCATGATTCTCCGCATTGGATTTTCAGTACATCTCATTTGTATGTCTGATTTTAGGGCTGCCTCAACTGTTTTGAGTTTTTGCATATCTTGTTTCAAGACAGAATAATAGCAATTTCTTACTTCTAAGCACTGCACAGAAATACATAGCTTTGAAAACAGATGGAGTGAAAGTACCACAACAGGGTCTCCTGGCAGTGTATTTCAGGATGAAAAATTCCTCATTTCTGTACTGTAAAGTTTTCCATATAAAGATGCGATTTGTTTACTTATATTCTGCCTGTTTGAAAACCTGTTCAGTAGTAAATGAACCCAACGTTCTTCAACTGTCACCTTAAGTAGTTGTTTGGTGAACTAGAGACAAGCAATTACAATCCATGGGAAGAACGTCAAATAATGTATGTCATCTCTAGACATGACTCATGCAACTTTACTGTTATTACAGTAAAGATGAGAACAGTTATATTTCTGGAACAATTACTATGCACGATATTTTGATATACATGAGCACTGTTCTTATACCTACTCTTACAGAGTTGGAAAGATTAAATGACAGTCATATATTTCATTAAGCTGTGCTACCTTCCAATTCAAAGAGCTACCTGTCAACAGCTGCCAAACCAATCTCTTTATGTTCTGTATAAAAGACTACTTCTGCCACAAGATGGAAAAAAAAAAAAACAGTAAAACAGTATTTTCTTTTCCATGGCAAAATAATAGAATAATGAATATTCAGAGAAATTTTTAAAAAAAAAAAAAAAGTGTTTTTGTGTACATTCAATTGTTATGAATACAACAACACATTTTTTACAGTAAGTTTACTGAAGAATCCCATGTTCTGTTGTATTTGTATGTAAACCAAGTTCCAGGTAGGTATTACATACTTGCCTACATACTTGCTTACCTTTAGAATATCCCCAAATCAAGTTCCTGTGATCAACTGATATAATTTTTAAGTGTGAATGACAGTATGCATGCACATATATGTGGAAGATTGTGATCAAATCCATGACTTGGTGAAACTTCTTGTTAGAGAGATTGCAGGAAATCTCCACAGACAGTAGTATTATGTCATCATGATTACCTAATATAAACATATACAACCTCTATGTAGAGTGAAAAAGAATATTCTGAGAATATTTTTATAGTCTAGAACATTTCAACTTAGTTGAATTTGAACTGACTGGGAAAACCTGAAGCTGCTGAGAAACTGAAGGGAAGAAAATGTATGGTTAGTTCAGAAATGAATGAAATAGAAAAAAAAAATAAAAAAGGGGGTGAATAAGGAAAAGATTACCTCAGAATATTTCTGGGAAATACACTGAAATAAATACTCAAATAACTTGTGAACACTCAGAAGATGAACAATGCTACAGAGCTTTATCAGACAAATAGTAATAGATCAAGTTTCATTCTATGGAAGTATTTTTAGAAAACAAAGGTATAATAGAATTCAAGTACTTTGATTTTGCCAGCACTTGTCATGCTCTTACACTGCAATCTTGTAAGCCACACCAGAAAGAACACTCACTATTTGTGTAATCATGCTGTACGTTCATGACAAAACTAGTTGAAAGTGATTTTCAGATACTAGCAATCAATGACTTGCAGTCATGAGAGGCTGCACTAGAAGCAGATTTTCACAAGAGTTTATCACAGCCCCAGATCTATTTTGTCCCCTCATTAATGGCTTAGGAGTTATCCTATGAAATACATAATACATTTTAATAACTTTAGAAGACATAGATGTAATAAAAATATTCATAATATTGAAAAAGGCTGAAAATACAGCATATTTCAACAAGAAAATTGTTGTTCCTCTTTGAAGCAGACATTGTAATCAGCTTTAACTTTCAAACTAAAGAGCAGCTGGCTAGAATACCATTCCAAATGGAAAAAAAAGAATGCAGTTATCACTGTCAACGACTGCATGGTCTTTAAGAAAAATGTCACACTGTAGTGCATAAACAGGATTGTAGCCTACAAAATGTGAAACAATTCTGTACAGTTCTGGTATAGGTTAAAAGAATGCGCCTTATGCAGCTTCATGACAAGATTTCAAACAGGACATGAGCCCACATGAAAAAAGTCATTAAAAATAAATAAATAAATAAATAAATGTAACATTAATACATAAATGTAACCAAAGGCCTAGAAAATACATAACTAGGACACCAGATCAAGCAGTGAAGAAGTCCTGAGAAAAGAGGACTCATGTAATATCTGTCAAATGAAAGATATCTCAAAGGTATTTGCAAAGAGTACCATGATAAAAAAGTTACAAGAAATAATTGCCTCAAATCAACGCAGTTTTAGATTAGATACCAGGAAGACTTTCTGATAATAAAGTAGTGAGATATTAAAATAAATTGCTGGAAATGCTTATTGAATCTTTAAACACTGGAATCTTTATAACCAGGATTAGATAATGTCAGGAATGACACCTGTGTAGTTTATCTTGCTTTGAAAAAAATGAGGCAACTAGACAATGCAAAGCTTACTGTATGAGAAAGCACAGGATAGGTCTGCTTTCAGTGTCAACAGACTTACTTTCATGATGTGCAAAGAAAGAAGGAAAGAAGCAGGGAGAAGGCATAAAATTAAATGAAATTAATATTTATTCTGGTCCAACGCTGTTTGATAATTTAATTTTAGCAAAATTGATTTTCTTAGTACTAAGTCAGTATTTTTACTTTTCTGGACTCTCAGAAATCCAATATATGATTTCAGAACACACTAAATATTTTTAGATCCAACTAAAAAACATAATAATTGAATATATATATATATATTTTATGTGAAACATGAAGAAAATGATCCTTTAATTGGACAGCCAAATCTTATGAATAACTGGCTTTCATTTATCTGCAACATAGCCTTCTATCTGTGAAACAACACTCATATCACATAGAGGGACTATGATGAGACAGTGTAAATTGGCTGCTATTTGTAGAACTCTCAAAAAGGACAGAGAATAGAGATATATTAAGAGGAATGTATTTTAACTGTGCAGCTACTTTATAATAAGAGACGTTAGACAGTGCTGAACAAAGCACAGCTAACGAATTACTGATTAGATAACGAGACCTAAGCTTATTCTTTGTTTTAAGCAAGCAAAAGACCTGAAAAAGAGACAACAACTTAAGGTAGGATTGCACTACATGTCTATCCAAGAAGAAAAACAAGCATTGCTTGCACATGAGTTTTGTCATTTCCCACTCTGCTAACAACCAGCTTTTTCTCATAGATTTAATTCTATCCATTTTAAGAATACTTCCTCAGTGACAAGATAATGTATTTTTTTCACAACGATGTTGTTTTGTTAGGAATATCTATCAGTTTTTATACAAACTAATTAAAGCCAACTATTAAAGATCCACGCAGTTTCCCTGGCAAGCAAAGAACATCTGCTCCTGCACTAGAGAGATCTGTAGATACTCCCACCAACTCCTGCTTTTCTTCACCTTATACACATTGGACAGCTGGAGACAGATCTGACACACTGGTAGCATACAATACAACTCATTGAAGTCATCTGCCAGAGCATTCATGTCAGTCCCCTATACTTATTGCTTCCATTACATGCTGCAAGCCATGGCAACACTGCTATTAGTCCCTAGTACTCAAAGCTTGAAGTTAGGTTAGGTATGTCAACACACCCTTTTCTAGAATATAAACATAAATTTGCAGTGTAGGATAGGTTATAAAGACTTTTTTGATGCAATGAGGCACATATAATTTATAAAAAGGCTTTCTACAATACTATTCAATTAAATGCCGAGCACTTAGCAAATTACCTTTTAGACAGACTGTAACTCACACAACTGTAAAAAAAAAAGTTTGATCTTTGAAAGATAACTGTCACTTGTAATTATACCTTATATGAATAATAAGAGCTTTTCAGAAGTCCATGGCTTTTCTGTACATGTAAAATTAAACAGGTTGTGCAATGTAAGAAAAAATACACTGATGAATAATTAAATTTAGACTCATATGATGCTAGTTAGTTTATATGCTAGAAATACTTGAGTACATACACTTTTTTTTTTACATACATTTTTTTGTTATTGCTGCCAATTATGGTCACTGATTATTGCTCTGACACTAGCCATTGAGAGAGGAGAACATAAGAGGCCCTACTTCTGGCTTCTCAACTTTTCCACACTCTCACTCACTCAGCTCTAACCAAACATTTTAGAGTACAAGAGGAGAATACGGGGAAACTAAAATTATCAGTAGGGACCAGAGAATTCTGAAATCTTAACACTAGACTACAAGCACTCAGCACTCATCAACTGAATGTCCATGGGTCAAGCAGAGAAATCTATTTGTTACAGTACAAACAAACAGAGTGGCTTAAAGGAGTGAATTTTGAATATCTACACATTCCTACAATAAAACCTTACTGGTCTTTTTTCCTTATTTTCTAGATGAACATGAATGTGTGATAGGAGATTTTAGTATGATGCAGTCAACAGGATCTCCAAGAAAAGATCTCTTGCTAGAATACAACAAAGAAAGCTGCTGAAGAAAAGAATTAAATGCTAAACATTTATTCCAGCATTATTATGTTTCTTACTAATAGAAATCTCTCCCACAGAACTCCACTTTAATCCATGTACAGAGATCCATTTTCTCTCTGGTTTTAGAACATGATATCTCTGACAGTTGATCAGATAATTACTCTTTACCAGTAAGCAGTACTGCATGATTTCAACTTCACTCTGTGCATTTTTTCACCCTCATTTTAATCGCAGTTTCAGAAAGATTACATTTAAACACTTTCTCATAATTTTGCTTTTACTGCATTTTGTGCAGATCACTATGCGGAATGTGAACAGGCCTCAGATTTCAATGTCCTGAAGTACATTAGGTAAGAAACTTCGGTATACTGTATCTGGATTTGTCACTGCTATCTCAGATGGGGTGAGGGGGATAAAAAAGTGCATATTAGTCTAGTAATGTTCCATATCCAGTTCAACGCAAAGAAGTACTTGATAGGAAATCTGAAAGAGGGGTAAAGAAATTCAATACTCAAGGGCAGATGAAAAGCAATGGTTGATATTGCTTCTTTCTTTTGTGGTATCACACATTAGATTACCTGAAAATGTAAGTAAAAACATGTCCAGATTTTGTGACATTATACTAGTAGACTCAGCATGGAAATTGTTATGCAAATCTGTATTTCCTTAGGAAGAGCAGCTGAGAAGACACATGTAATTGCAACATAGAGTTTCAAACTAAAAACAACCAGCTACACTAATGCCAAGATACTGTATTTTCAACTAATTCAAGCTATAGAAATTAAGAACTAACCTGTACATTTATTTGTGAAGTGTCACATACAGATCTAAAAATGCTTTAAAATTATTTCAGCAACAACTGATCTTTCTACAACAACATGTTAATTCTGTGTGTTACTTACCCAAGTAATAGGAGTTTGGGTAAAACCTGTACCAAATAATAAACTACTGTTTAAATGAAAATAACACAAAACATTTCGGTTATAAAAACATGTAACTAAAGTTTTCTACACAGAACAAAAGGACAAATACTTGTCGAACCAAGACCCTGAGCAAAGAAAATCTTCTGTGTCTTAAAGGACTGTTGACACACTGCTTCTAAAGTGACAAACTAGAAAAAGCCACTTGGATAAAAGAATGAAAATCAGTATATAGGTTTTTTTTCTTTATACCTTTGTAGCTCTTGCCTGTTTTCTGCAGCACTACAGTGTGCAGTGCAACAGTATAAAAAGAAAAGCCTAAAATCAAGTCAACTAACTACTCAATCTTTTTTTGGATACCCTAAAAATATTAATTCACAGGAAGAAGCAGACAGATGCCTACTGTGATTATTTAAAATTAGATACCTACCTGTCTTTGCTTTCATAGATGCTTTTGAGACATATGCTGCTTAGGAGCATTTGAAAATCCTTTTATGCATCAGTTCACTAATTAAATGACACACCTTTGCTTCCTTCACACTTCTGTGTCGGACATCATTTTGTCAGACCACCCCTCTGCTGCCACACATGGCAACAAAATGCAGTGGGATGTGGTTGGAAAGATTCTGCCTTTACTGCCATGCCACCAACATCTGCCTCTGATGTTGTGGACAAGCATAATAAAATAGGTGCCATTACTTTTGGAGCAGACCTTACACTACCTCGCCACCTTGTTTTATACATTTTGCAATCATGTGGGCTCATTTTATATTTTGAAATAAAAACATAAAGTTTGCTTAATGCTAAACAACAAAACCACATAATATTTGAAACATGCTATTTCTAGTAAATTGATATTCTTAAAGGTTTTATTATAATTCACATAATCAGAATCACTAAGGTCATTATATTCATTTTTTGGCTAAAAAAATATATTACCTAGTTTCCACATTAGTATTTCAATATTCCTTGAAGAAAAATTCTGTAAAAGACAAGATTTTTCAAATATATATTAAAAAATATTTAGAATGATTAATAAAAGGGGCCAAATCAGATATTTATATTACTCTCACCTATATTTTTCCTTCTGTTCTTGGCTTAGTCTCTTTTATAATCACTGACAGCTTATAAATAGACTAACAGCCTACTGTAAATTTGTTTGATATTATTAATTTCTGAATTACGCACATAGCTACTTAAATCTGTAATCTGAATTCTGGTTCATATTCAGAGCCTTCGTCTATATAATTTACTCAAATTCCAGCATCTAACAAGCTCCATTTTTGAAAATTCTTCATAATTTCTAGCAGACACAGGCTACAGATCCATGAAATCTCATTCATCTCTGTAAGTATAAAAGACTCTTGGTCTAACTTCTTTCTGGTATTCTTTCTGGTAGTTTTGTAACTTGGAGAAAGTTTTGTGGGAGACTAAAAAAGTTATAATGCTTATACAAAACTAACTTTACATTTTCAAGTTCTCACTTCAAATGGAAATGAATATTTAAAGAAAAGATAAAAGTGCAAGTTAATTCTGCTAAATTATCTGAACAGCTGAACATTTGGGTTGAAAATCTACTAAGAAAGACCTTCAAAAATCCTCAGGTGACATGCAAATTTCTGAGTAAAAGCAATAACAAAGTAAGCTGTAAAGCCTACAGTAAGACACAAATTGCTTGTAAAAGCATGGATTTTTATTTTTTTTATCTGCATATACTTCATTAGCATGCATAATCACTGCATTTTTAATATCATATACTTTCTTAGTATACTGGCTGATTACATTACTAATTAAACAAGTTGAATTTATCTAATTATATCTAAGTTGAAATATTTATAAAATTATACGTGAGCTAAAATATCATCAGAAGAGTGTGCTCATTAGTCTTCAATTACAGGAAATATAATTAAATTAACATGCACAGACTTAGTCCATGTTCAGCTTTACTGTCCAAGTCTAAGACATTTAAACTATACTGAAATCTATGTACTTATATTCTGGCGACACCTGGATAGATGCATCAAAGAATCAACCCCTTTCAAAACATTTTAATTCAAAAGATTATTTATTTCAGCCAAAAATATTAGGTTGTAAATGCTATCAGTAAAGGAAATTCCTTTATAAAATTCCATAATGGTTCATTATTATTTCTCATCCTGTCCAGGAAGAAACAGTCTTCTTATATATGTGGCAGCTAATAGCCTAGAACACAGCAGCTTTTTTCTAGATGACATATATCTCTATCTGAACTCAAGGAGATATTTCTTGCACGAAACTGTATCTAAATCTTTCTACTTCTTGCTGTCAGTATTTCATTTATAAAATATGCAAAGTTTTCCATGTTCTAACTTCATAAAATATACTAATTAAAATCAGGACACAAAAAGCCATAACTCATGTTCCAAATGAAGAGACAGAGCAGCAAATCTTTCTAAGCCTCTTCCAACAACTCCATGGTGATCTATGAATTTTCCATTCTTTCCTGCAACTTTCCTTTCATACAGAGGGTACACTACTGATATTCAGCCATATTCTTCAGATCCCCATCTCTCAGTTTCATGTGGTGTACGTGACTGCCCAGATATGTTCTTTGATTTTTTTTTAGTTATTTTAATTGCATATTTTTCTTCTGATTAACTTGGAATTTCACCCACAAGTGAGTTTGTTTGTTAAGAAACACTTGGTTTCACTTGGATCAAGATCAATGTAGAAAAACAAGACAAGGGATCAGAAGTGTAGGTTCACGCCTGCAGTATTTCACAGTGTGCTTTGCAGAATTATAAAAATAAAATAGTGATCCTTAAAAGACGACTCTGTTACTGATACTATACTTCACTGAGATGACACACTAAATTGGTAAGACTAAGTCTTTTCTCTGAGACAGCACAACTAGTCGATACAACTGCTGCTCTAAATTTTACTTATGCTGTCTGATGTTATTACTTAACACGTAGTTATTTCAGTTTCTTGCTAAGTGTTAGAATGACCTACATGAAGATTATGTTTCTGATAGAAGCTGAACATTTTGCTCTGTTTCATTACTACATTTAACTATTAGATCCAGTAAATTTTAATTTGAATAATTCCACTTTCTCCAATCATTTTCAATTTCCAGTTCTGTAGCTTTTCAAATGCCAAATGTTTGATAAATGTCAGAGAATAATCAGTACAACTAAGTTAGCATAACTTCTTTTGTACCCGCTACTTACAGATTGCGTCACAACCATTCTTAGAGGGAAAAACAGAATTAATTTTTAAGAAAATTGCTCAGTAAAATAAAATTTAAAAATAACATAAAGGCATTACATAGATCAAGGCTTAAGATTATTTTTTTTCCCAACCCATAAAGCAGTATTTTTTTTTAACATAGTTTTATATTAAACAAACACAGTATCTTGGAAGTGAAAAAAAGGAACACACATTCCATTACTGGAAGTATGAATATGTCATCCTCGTCTAAGAAATAATGAACTATTCAGAATTTCAGAATACTAAAAGTGCTATTAATTATTGTGTCATCTAAGGTTTCATCTCAATTTCCAATAGCTTTAGCAGCTCTTTATTTTGATGAAAAGTTTAAGCTGATAAAAAGATAGCGGTTAATGTATAGTTTGGAATTTTTACTACATCAGCCTATTTGGAAAGTTGATTAAGTAAAGTGATTAAACCCTTCTATATCATATCCTATCACTTTGGGTTCCAAATAAAACTTCAAGCATTACTGGTAAAATGCATTGATTACAAACACAGGAAAAACACAAAATCTCCATCTGATTTGTTAGAATTAGCCTTTCTTTTTAAACATTTTAATAATAAACAAGGAGCTTTGAGCATTTCTCTGAAAATCAGTCTACCTTCATGAAGTTTACTTCATACATTGATCAGGCAATATAACTTTTATATTGCTGACTAGTAGTGAATCATATTCAAGAAACTGTATTTGTTTTTCTCTCTCATTCCAGCAGCAAGCCTGTGGAACAGTACGTTATAATGAGATTTCTTTCAGATTACATTATTTTGTTTCTAAGGATAGCAGGCAAACCTTAAAACTTATTACTTTTGGCTGTGTTTCATTTTTTCATTTAAGTCTACATCTGAGTAACAATGCAGATAAGAAATAACAGGTGTATTAGATTAACTCAATTTAAAAAGTCTGACTGACATTCAGGTGTGTGAATATTACTTTGATTTACCATAACAAATTAGATCAGTCACTAAAATATCTGATCACTCCTAAGATAACATTCTGATCACAGAAGATAACAACTGGCAGTAATTTGAATAAAATATTCACAGACACATAATCGACAAACAATACCTATGGTTTTAGAATAATTGTTTCTGATGTAGAAAGTAATTTTTAGTAGCACAGGCATGTGTCCTGAAAACTCAGGAAAAGCTAATAAATAAATCAATTGATTTGATGTTCATAACAGGGCAATGATTAAAGTAAAAGCAAGGATTTAAAATGTTGATACTTATATTCTCTCCAAACAAGCTCTTGTACCTAACACATAGCTTAGATGTTCAGATCAAGTAAAGTCTTAAACGCATCTGAAATCAATATAAACAGGACTGATTTAAAAAAATAATTATAAAGGGGATGTCCTTAGAATTTAAGCTTGTGTAAAACAACAAACAAACAAACACTAAGTACTGAAACTTGCACAAAGCAAGGAACCAGTACCAAACTCCCTCTTTTCACAGACCATGTGTTTCTAATCCACCGGCTCTCTTTTGCCCCTCCAAAAGGATCATAATATGAGAGTCTGAAGTACTTGAATAAAACATCCACAAATGTCAAGTTAAGAATTCATATCCTTTTCCTTGCTCTTCTTTATCTTTTCTATCTTAGTCTGAGAAGCAAGTGTATATTCATTAATCTTGTAAAATAACATTTTTAATGCTACTTGTATGTATAGCATTCTCATCAATATTATGAAGTGTTCATATAAAGGAGATAAAATATTTCATTAAAAATTCATTGTGAATATGAAAACAACTGAAACAAATTGTTGATAGAAGACCTAGAACTTACTGCCAAGATGACTCTTTACTAAAAACACCAAGCAACAAACATATTTAAATGAAATCACTTATGTGATATTTTCCTTTCAAAATACTCAAATCATTGCTCACAGATCTTTTTTAAGGATCAGTGTTGCCACCATGGGGCTATGTGCAAATCACCCTTAACCTAAGAAATATAGTTTTAGCCTATTACTCTGATGTGTGATGTTTTTATTTTCCTTGTGGTATTGTCTTAAGTCCTGCTTATGATAAAATTAAATATTAGTGAATTGTTTCAAGCATATCAGTCATGACCTTATCCACAGATACACCGGCATCATCCAGTGCATGAACAGAGAAATTCAGAATGTAAAACTAGACTAACGAAACTTAAAACACATTTATTCTTTAATAGCCACAAACTACAAGCTGGGTATTAATGCCACCCTGGCAAGAAAACTGTCACATCTCTTTATGCTGAATTTCTTCGTACATAATAATTAATGTTCACTTTGATAACTCAACTTTTAATATGCAATAGTTTTATTTCAGCATTCCTGTACTGCTAATTAGTATTTCCTACTTGCTCCTTTTCCTTTATATTGAATATTCATGAATAACTGTGGTCTGAGAGCACAGAAAGCCTTAATGTGGCCTGTTACAAATCAGTGTGAAACACAGCAACCTTATCTGACCTTGGATAAGCCCAATTTAGAAGTTAACCTTACTTTCTTCAGTGCCTACCCATTATAGTCTCTTTTTTTCTTTCCAAAGCAAAAAAAAAAAAAAAATAAATAAAATAAAATAAATCATGAAATATATATAAAATTCTATCATTTTATAAAATCATTTGCATGGTTTTGGCTTGGAAAGGGAGATTATATGAACACAGTGTCCCCCAGATTCCACCAGATAACTGCAGGTTGCCGGCTGACTTACGATTTAATGACTTATTTTCGGAAAATGTATTGCACACTGTGACACAGTCACTGACAAATGCATTCTTAGCAAAATAAAATTGCTATATAAAGTCCTGCTGGAGCTCGATGACACAATGAAAATAAACTTTGCCTGGAGTAAAGGAATACAAGTATTCATATTTACATCAATTTTAAAAATGACTGCTCTTGAAATAACCTTGCAGAGACCTCTATTTTGATACAACTCCACCACTGAATTTCTTAACATCACTAAAAACAAAAACCATATAATGTTTATAGCAATACATAACTGTGGTCATTAACTTTTTAATTTTTTTTTTTTTATTTTTTTTTATTTTTTTTTATTTTTTTTGTTCAAGCATTCTCCGGCTGTAAATTTAGACTACCACTATGAGATAGTGAAATATGAAAGGAAGAGCCCTGAAAATGCACTCTGATGCCATATAACCTTTGACATCCATTAAACAGTCACAGAGGTCCAGTAACGTGTACTACTAGAAGGACTGAAGTTTTGACAATGCACTGTAAAGGAAGCAGAGTATATCTACTTATTCCATTCTTTTCTCATCATTCTGGTAAAGCAACACATCCTCTCTTTACCTTCAGCACATTAATTGATGTAAAAATGTCTGCAACTCACCATTATTTATAGACTTTATCTGCTTAAGAGTAAACATAGAGAATAAGGGTCAGTGTTTACACACAGGACTTTTTCAGAATGCCACATTAATGAAGTTACCCGATTCTAAATGGATCACTCATTCCTGGTTAGTTTTTACACATTTCCACAAAAACAAAACAAAACAAAACAAAAAAACAACGTGGTTTAACAATATCTCAGAATAATTTATTATGGGCAATAGATTAATTCTAAAAATAAGTACAGGTTGCTTCACAGCTATCTATCTATAAAAACAGTCTGTGTTCAAATACAGAACTACTGGCTTCTCCTCTCCCTCTTCTACAAGTAATAAAACTAGAGAAGCTCATTCTTCAATTAAGAGAAATGGGGGCATCCAGGCTTGTCTTTTCGTGTTTACATGGTTGCTTTTTTTTTTTTATTCCCCTTCCCTTTTTTTTAATTTATGATGACTGATCTTAAGATTTTTAAAAATAGTTCTACAGTTTCAGCTTAATCTGTGAGAAAAACACTCCTTCCTTTACAACACTTCTTTTTGCAAGCAGCAACTGTTTGTGCCTCAGCACGGTGGTCAGAGAAAGGTTACAAAAGAATTGCTTTGTTCCTTCCTCCAGACAACATGCCAGCTCCCAAAGGCAAGGACAAGGAAACCCACATTATGATAACTAAAGCCTGTTTTCATTCTTGTCTTGTGTTCTCCTCAAAGACAGCAACAGTTCCTCCAGGGTCTCTGTGAGACAGAAAATTTATAATACACAAAACTACACAATAAACATGAAAAACAGCCATGATGGTTTTATTATAAGGATAATAGGGAGAGACTGCGGTAGATAAAGTTGACAATACTTAAAAAAAGAACACTTACATTTCAATATTATTTATCCTAAATTACTTATGTACTTAAATTACAAAATCACAGGGACTGCCTTGTTTTTTACAGTTATGTAAAGGTTAGACTTGGCACTCCACATGATTTAGCAAAAGAAATGGTAAAATTATAATCTGATGTTTAGCTGCAAGATGCAAGTACATTTCAAGCTCTTGACAAAACACAGGAAATTATTGTGAATTAAAATAAGAACATTTTCAAATATATAAATTAAACCTCTAATTCGTATTGACTCTGGAAAGCCAGAATGTCTGCTAAGCCAGAGTTGTCCAAAATTCACTGGGCTTCAGATACCCAGAACTGAAAGTTAGAATTTTTAGTTAAAATTAAGATTCATGTGCACTGTTCTCTAGCACTGTGTCTTTTTAAGAACAATATTTTCTAATACAAAGTTCAGGATAAAAGCACAAGAGAAAAAATAAAAGTTATAGTCTGACTACTTTTTTTTCTTCTACTGAATCTTTTAAGGAAGATGCTAAAACAATCCATCTATTTTCAGCATTTTCAAGTCTCCCGGTTTCCCAGCAGCATCTGCAAGTTTGAACTGAGTACTGTACAAAAGCAGTCTCAAGGCTTTTTGGACTTCTGTGTGACCAAAATCTTTTCTCTACAATAAAACTAGGTAGACTGACAATAGTGTTCTTGAATTATTATTGTCTTTAAATATGTATGACAGAAAATTCTTAAAATATAGGAAGTTCTGATGCAAGAATTATGATAGGCAACAATTATTTAAATTACTACTTTTTTTTTTTTTCCTCTGAATATTTTACTTCCATGCCTTTGGGCTTGGAATATGAAGCAAGGGTCAACAGGAATATTTGATTTATTATGTTTACCTGATCCCAGACTGAGGACACACAAGACTATTCTTCCTCTTTAAAAAACATGCCTTGGTATCTGTAGTAAATACATTTCAGTGGAGCTCTGCTACATTGCAGAACACTGCTGCATTGCACTTCTTTTAGTACTGCTGTTCTGCGCTGTTTGGGATTTGCCACCATTTTGATTTTTTGTCTTAAGACGTGCTAGTGTTGCTATAGGTTGCAGTCAGGAATATATTTCAGTTAAAACAAATAAATGTAGATTTGTGTAACTATACAGTATTTTACTTTCCAAGAGCTGGAATGGAAGTGAACATTGAAAGTATAATTCAGTTCTGTATTTAATTCTTACCTGAGAAGAATATGTGTGACCATCTGATCCACAAACAGGATTGGTATAAACTACTGGACACTGCTTGCAGTTTGATGAAATGGGACCACCCCTCCACTGTTTATGGCCTAAACCAGCCTCTTTCATACTGTAAGTAAACAAAAAGTATGTAATTCTGATAAGCAGTAGTAAAAACAGAACATAATCAGGGTATTTTAATGAGCCTTTACAAATAGTAAGCCACACATTATTTCAGCCATTAAGTCAAGTGCTGGCAGTCTTTACTCTTTGCTACGTGCTAGTTTGCTATCATACCATACTCACTGTAGCTACACTTGATACATGCACGTAATTTCTAAGATATCTTCCTAGAACAAGGTAATTAAGATGATGCTTTGATGATTGTTACATTTACTGATTAGTGGAAGATACCTGACTTGTGTTGTTTTTGCTTATTTTTTTCTTATTAAATAGTGTGAAGAGAACTACTATTATATCTAGAGTTTAAAGAGCTAAAATTAAAATATTATTAAATGTTACTGTAAGAAATTCAATAGAAACTGGTAAGTGGTTCTTTTATTGTACTGCTTAGCTTACTTTAACAGCTGTCTTTCACAGATTGCACTTCTCAGAATTTAGACTCTACCACCAAGTGTAGAGGACAGCAATAAACAGAGGCAGCTTGCTGGAACACAGATTCAAAATGCATGCGTTTGTATATATAAGCTTGCATGGATGCATCCATCCATATGCAAACGTACAAAACCAGATTTTAACACAGACAAAAAGCTATACTGGTGAGATTAAAGACTGAAATATGAACCAAGTTTTGACACTTCCTCAACATATTCTCCTAGCCTTCAGTAGCTCGTATCATATGGCCACTCTCCAAGAACAATGTTTTCTTCTGGTTTCTCTGAGCTAATTGTTATTTCATGATGTTTCCATTTGCTTTTTGCACCTGTGAAAGCATATAAAAACCACTCTATCCTGAAGCAGTTGTTTTGTGAAAGCTGCCTAATTTGCAGCCTGACCCACTATATGCTTTATATACTAGTGGCTTCCATATAAGAAGAAAATAGAATAATTATTTTCAGTGTGTTTCCTGCTTGGTATCTTGGTCAAAATTCTAAAAATGATTATGCTTAAAATTCAGCAATAACTTACCAGGATACAACAAAGCAGTTAAATGTTCACTCTCAAAAAATTCAAATCTTTAATGGAGCAGAACTCTTTCAGATTAGTTCACCTACAGATCATCAACAATTGTTCCACTAATTAGTCATAAACTACCTCTTGAGAAGAACTTGTCAAGAGTCATAAAATGAAATGAATTGAGGAAAAAATACAACTTGTCCTCTGTTTTTATGATGTGCAGAGTAAATGTAAGAAAGTACATGCTTGATGGTAAACTGGTGAGGATTAAAAACAAATTGTTATTTGTTGGGAATGCTCATGTTTTTATGCTATCCTTAATTATGTCAGTAAACATAGTCTTTAAGAAGAAAAAGATAATGTAATTTACATATACATGTTTACATTCACATGATGTAGTGACTATAGTCCGAGCTGATTCAATTATATATAGCATAATGAGTGGTAAAATATCTGTAAGGAAAGTACAAGAAAGCGAGAGAACTCAAAAGATTTATCACTAACTAATAATAACTAAAAATTCGTTCTGCTGGATTGCATTGTTTGAAGGCTAAATGCACACCATTTCATTTCAATTAAAGGAAGGTACATGTGAACAGTACTTTTGGTTATATATAATATGTGGCAATAATCTCTTATTACCGTGGCTTCTCTCACTTGACTTTTTCAAAGGATCCATGTGAGCTCCAGCCTAATGATATAAATTACAAATTTTCAGAAGTGTCTCAGAAGCCTGAGATTACTGACAGGATTAGGGAGCTATAAACCCACTGTTATTTCTGTTTATCTGAGTCGCAGATGAACAGAAAAACACAAACACAGTAAAACACGGCATAAATCAATTGCAAAAATTCCAGACATCAACAGAAAGAATTTTCATATAGAAAACAGAAATTTAAAGCAGGGCTCCTGAGCTACACAGAGGCTGCTGTTATGTACGCTTTCTCAAGACTAGTAGAGATTACAAATTTTTAGCATATGTGTCCTCACTATTACATCTATACCGTCAGTGGAAAGATGGGAATGGGGTGGGAGGAAGGCATGCCCAAACCAAGGAAAAGGGATGATTAAAATCATCTAAAGGAATAAGTATGATGTCTCAGAAAGGATCACAACAGTGCTGGACACTGGAACAAGCAGAGAAAACAAATCACAGGTCTGTGAAGACAACCAGAGTGGTGAGAACACCATAGTCAGAAAGATCACCTTCTCTCAATCAGCCTCAGATTTAAGCTTTTAAATGCAAGCTATACCAGGCCATTCATTCAAGGCTGGAAAGTCAAGTTTCCTCTTCTACAAACAGTTCCCCTGAGACTTTCAGCAAATCACTCTCAAGATCTTAGTTTCCATGTAACTAGCATAACTTTTCTATAAAACAGAAATATTTCTGTTTTCCAAACACAGGATAAATGATTTAATGATAAATAAACAATGCATCATATTGGTCCAGAGATTCCGAGTCATGCAAATGCTTAGAAAGACGTATGTTCAGAAGCTTTAGTAAGAAAAAAGATTCTATATTATAGCTGCTCAGTTACCAGACTATCAGTTGATGTCCTGGCAAGGAAATAAGGAAAGTCAGTAAAAATACTTTGAATACCAGTTATAGTATTCAGACACGTGCTTCATAAAATCCATTAGCATTGACTTAAACTTACATATCCTAACATTTCATTTCTGCCTTATTTAATTCTATCAAGTTTGTTTCTTTTGATCATTTGTTAGTGCTTTTACATGTGTTTTCTTTTGTGTGGGTTTTTTTCCCCCCAGCTAGGCAATGACCATACATACAAATTACTTACATGGAAATAATTAAGAAATGACTATAATGATAAAAAATTGGCCTGAATTATAAAGCACTGTTGCATGACCATGATATAAGGATACAGCTGCATGACAACATAAAAAAATTAAGTTAAAACTTAACTGTGCATTTGAAGCAATACTTTTTTATATTTAAAATGTTAGAGGAAAATAATCAGTAAACAGATCATTTACGACACTGTAAGAAAACACTCTTCTTTCTTCCATGTATTTCTTGGGTTTTGTTTTTGTTTTTGTTTTTTTTTGCATTTTATAAGCAAGAACATCCACATCATCACAACTTGAAGTTACTAAAATTCTGCCATTAATTTTGCTATTCCACTTCAGTCACTAAAAAACTTCTTGTCCGTGTCAGTCTGTTGCCAAAATAAAAATAACAAGCCATATACAAGACAATTTCTTTCACTCAGAGGTTTTGTACTTCTTGATTTCCTGAAAAAGCATTTGGGGATCTCTCTAGCAATAACATAACTAGTACTAAATACAGAAGTTCTGTCCCCTCTGACACTGCTGACACCTGAACGATTATATTCAATCTATGGGTTTTAATTCACCAGCAACACTTGTGATTACATTAATTTGCATACACCAAATTGCGCAGTGCTTTTATACTGAATATGCAACTGCATGTCTCGAAACATAATTAGTCAATCTGCTCAATTACTGAAGCCTATGTCCCTGTTTGCATACATAAACTTACCTTTCTGTATATACAGTGATCACGCCTCCAACTACTTCAAGAATGCTTAAAATAACTCTGAATATTTAGCTGCAAGCTACTAACTCTTTTGTAACGTGACTTTTTTAACAGCATATAAAATGAATTAGTGTCCAATTCACTTGAATGAACCTGATAGTCAAAAGTTAGGTTTGAGAATCTTCATATACAGGTCTTCAAATTCAGACTGATAGATACAAATTTGGGTTAGCAAAGAACTAATGTTTCAAGGAACTCTTGCAAGTTTCCTCTGATAGCTATATTTTAATTTCTTAGATATTCTTAGAATTACTCTGATTTAGAGACTGTTTGATTATGTTTTGCTGTGGCCTTTGGGAGAAACAATCAGGCTGTGTCAGATTAACATAATTAGAAAAAGCATTTGCTTTGCCAAATCTAATTTGTTTTTGTTAGAGATGACTAGATTTCTTTCAAAATTCTTTTTTCATGTGGAAGCATCTAAAAAGAAAACTGCAGCTTTCAGTGTTTCTCTCAAGTGACAAAAGAAACCAAGATGATATGGTGTGATGAGCTGCAGGCAGCTCAGCACCACACAGATGTTCATGCATTCCCCGCAGAGGGACAAAGAAGAGAACTGGGAAACAAGTAAAACTCACGGGCTAAGATAAAGACTGTTTCATAGGACATAAAAGGAAGGGAAAATAATGATAAAACAATATAGAAAATAAGTGCTGCATGACACAATTGCTTGTCACCCACCAACTGATGCCCAGATGGTCTGATGCAGCAGCAGTGGTCCCAGCCAACACCCCCAGTTTTTATCATACCACACAATGCTATATGGTATGGAATACTCCTTTGTCCAGCTTCAATCAGGTGTTGTTCTGTCCCCTCCCAGCTCTCTGTGTACCTCCAACCCTGTACTGGCTGAAATATCCTTAGCTCTGTGCAGCACCTGCTCAGCAACAACTAAAACATCAATGTGTTACCAACACTGTTCTCCTCATGCCTTGTAATATAGTTTCATTATTTTCAGCACTATTCTGCATACTTTTGCAAAGCAAAGAAGTCATTTTATTCTAAATATCTATGTAGGTCACTCCAAAAGTAATGCCCTCTATTTGTTTCCATGGAAACTACAACTATTTGATAGAGCAAATTCACAGCTACAAAACACTATTTTTCAACATAGCCGACATGATTAGCTATGCATTTTTGCCAGTAGTGGACAAGAGCCTGCACGCTGTGCTCATAAAAACCTGCACCAGCATTGCTGCCAGGAAAATGTTGCCTTTTCAGTCCATCTTTCACTGGTCTGGACAGAAGTCTGAAGGTGCCAAATCTGGACTATCCTCTGGGTGTGATCAGACAGCCCAGCCAGGACTGGCAGTGTGCTCCATGGTCTTTAGACTGATATAGAGCAAGATGCTATTGTGTTTCAAGAGAAACACTGTTGTCTTCTCTGTAGAGACCCCGCAAGTTCTAGCCTTCGGCATAGCCAGCATCTTGGTGTACTGATAAGAGTTGATGCTTTATCTGTGTTCCAGGAAATCCAGAAGGATCATGCCTTTTCTGTGACAGTGCGCATCACTTTACCAGCTGAGATCAGCATCTTGAACCTTCTCATCAATGGGGAATTCACATGTTGCTACTTCATGGACTGCCATTTTGACTCCAGCCCACAATAGTGGCACCACATCTCATCACTAATAATTATGTGATCCAGAAACTGTCACCTTCAGCCTCCCACTGGTTCAGTAAGTACTAACAAACTTGCACAGAGACTTCTTTCTGTTACTGTGTCAACATCTGTGGGACCCATCTGGCACAAACTCTGCAATATACCAGCACTGCCATCATCGTTCGCAATGCATTGAAGCCAATGTGCAGCTCTGTACACAGTATCCTGATCGATCATAATCTGCTGATTTTTGTGGACAAGCTGATCAAGTTCCTCTTCATTTCATGGTGTCACAGCTGTGCTTGGCAGTCTGGAACATGGCTTGTCTTTCACATCACTGTCACACTGCTGAAACACACAACTCACGGTGCTCACATCCACTGTTTAATCTCCATCAACATTTATCGAGTGCCAGTGAATGTCAATGGGTGTCATTTTTTTCTGCATGGAGGAATTCAGTGATACACCTTTGCTTCAGAAGCACTTTCACATCAGATGCCATCTGTCACACAGCAACAAAATGTAATGGAAGAGCTTAACTTTAACTGCCAGACCACCAATATCTGCCTCTAGTGTCGTGACCCAATATAATGAAATAGGAGGCATTCCTTTTGGAGCAGCCCTCGTATAAAGAAAATTAAAAGCTTAAAACAATTACTGTGTATTTTTTAAAAATAGTTATAAGTAACACGGCTGAAATTTGCCCTCTATCTATCTGTGCCACTTTGACTGTCTGAAGTTAGCTACTACAGCATTTTAATGAGATGGAAAAGCACGGAATGCACAGCAACACAGAAATGAGTTTTCATTATTTTATCTGTAGCTGTATAAGAAGTAAAAGAAATTTTAATATACGGACACCTGAATTAACAATTTTGCACCAACCTTCTTACTTCTTTTAATTCAAACAACACATGCATTTCTAGGAGTAGTGTGTTATACATTATTATGTAAACTACCAAAATACCAGAAGCTTAGAAGCTTTTTTCATGGCATTTTTGGTGGAAAAAAAAAATATGTTTTCAGACATTGAAGCACACAAAGATTCTATTTACAGATAGTACTCTAGAAGTTTCTCTTAGAATCTCCCCAACTTTCCCACTTGTAATTTACACGTCCGGGCACTGATTAGCATGTATTTTTACACTGTATAAAACACCATCATTAGTCAACAGTTAAACTATGTATCGGTTTATATATAGAATATATAAATATTTTTACAGTTCTTTTGATGTTGTTTGGTTACATCCCTCACTTCTTTCAACTTCCCACTTAAGTACCATAAGCACTGCAATAACAGTATTGATGCCAAACAGTTACAGACTTCACACACAGTTGAGAGGATGTAAAGCAATAATCTTACTTCTCACTTCAGGTGATAAAATATGCAGGACACACACATTTAAACTACAAAAAGAATGTTTTTCTGAAAGCCAGTTCCTCAGGTTTAACAGTTCTCATTTCCTACAAGTGACAAATTTGCATCTATGGAACACTGCAGTTATGTATGACATGATAGTACAAAATACTAGTTATTAAAAACCTACTGCTGCAAATTCTCGATAACTGAGCAAAGTAGGAACCACAACTTCATTACAGCAACATGCAATCCTAAAAAGTCTGCTTACAAAGAGCATACCATTTAAATATATTAAACTACAGAATTTAACCGTAACTACATAGCTCTGTACAAGCCCATTCTCAAATGCTGAAGTCTATTCCTTAAACCACAAAAATGGAAACAACAACAAAAATAAAACTTTTGGAACAAAAGAGTTAGTCATTTCTGTAAGTCTATTAACTTTGTTTTCTTAACATCAGATTCTCTCTTTTTTTTTCTCCCTTTTTTTTACAGCAAAGGATCTTATTTCTCTAAAAGCCATTTTCTATTCAGGCATCCAATTGACATTGTAGGATTGACAGTATGTCCAAACCATTCTGCCATCTAGAGGCCACAACAATAAATCTTATCCCAGATCATTATTTAGCAAATACTATATTACACACACACACAAAAAGTTGGCAGATAAGCTGATTTCCAAGATGATAACATCAAAACATCAAAGGAAGCAGGGCCTCTATTCCACTCTACATTCAGCTCTTGGGCCCTAATCTCAAGAAGGTAATGAACCTGCTAGAGTGGGTCCAGAGGAGAGCCATGAGGGTTACCAGAGGGCTAGAGCACCTCTCCTACAAAGAGAAGATGAGAGAGTTCAGGTAGTTCAGTCTGAAGAAGAGAAGGCTCTGGAGAGACCTCACTGTGGCTTTCCAAGCACCCACAGCAGAGCCTACAGAAAAGATGGGGGGAGACTCTTTATCAGGGAGTGCATGATATAAAAAGGGAGAGGCTTTTAAACTAAAACAAGATTCTAAGGTTAGACACTGGGAGGAAATTCTTCACTCTGAGAATGGTGAAGAACTGCAACAGACTGCCCAGAGAAGCTGTGGACATCACATGCCTGGAGGTGATCAAGGCCTGGCTGGAAGGGATCCTATGCAACCTGATGCAATGGAAGGTGTCTCTGCCCATGGCAGCTGTGTTAGAACCAAATGATCTTTGAGGTCTTTTCCAACGCAAGCCATTCTGTGATCACATACAAATTTCTTATTGCACCATTTCTACAGTATAACAGTCAAAGAGTTCTCATTGAACAAAGACATCACATAATGAATATGTAACAGTTGCATGGAAACTAAGTTTTAAAGAGCAGATGAAATAATTTTCTCATTGAATTTCATTATGAAAACTGTTGACTGCCAGCAAGTAACAGTTATTTTTTGTGTTAGACTTCACATGTTACAACTGCAGTTCAGAATACCAAATTTCTATAGCAACTAGAGAAGGATTTCTAAAGATTATTAAGACATCTGATGGTAAATTAGAAGTATTAAATGTAGACCTTGATCACAGCATATCACAGAACTGTACCTATTAGCACAACTTTTTTTTGACTGCCGCAAAGCTGATCTTTACCATCTCAGTCCGCTCCTAACACTCAGAAATTATCATGCAATCTATCTTTCTCATTGCCTTCTAAGTGCAAGTCTCATTCTTGCTGACCATGTTCCAAACTCTCCTCCCTCACATGGATCATCAGTGTCTGCTTGTAAATGAAGCACAAAAGAAGGAAGAAAAGTCTATTTATAAGAATCCCATTAATGTATGAAAGGATGTCCATTTACTCCCTTTATCATCATCAGACATCACCAGCTTCAATTGCTTGAACTCTATCATCAGAAGGCAGCCTAAGGCTCTTGAGTATCAAAAAGTTTATTTGCATACTTCATATACTTCACTAATATTCAACTCATTTGATAGGCTCATAAGTAGAAAACATCTGAGATAGTGAACAATTTCAGAAAAACATGTCTTTTTTTTTTTTTTTTTTTTTCACCTGAATAGCAAATACAAAATATAAGTAAGGAAATATTACTTCTGCATTGTGATTGATGTAGTCCAGGAGTACAAATAATGCACAGCTTGACCGCTTTTCATTTTTTTGGTATTCGTTCATTTTCTCTAGAAACATCTGTTTTTTGTTTGGTTTTTTTAAAGACTCATTCCTCTTTGTAAACTAATCAGTTTGTCAAGTGTCAACATGCAAGTATGTCACATACATCTCATTTGACTAGGTGATCTTAATAAGATATTACAACAAATTAAGATATTCCTATGAGTCTTCACCGATTTTTATGGAATTTACTTTTTTCCCCACATATATGAAGGATTAGTAGACTAAAAAGCTCTCCACTATCTCTACAAACATTGATGTGCTTTTATCATATATTGCATGCTCAAACATACTGATCACGTTGCTAACTTAAACTTCAAAATAATGTTAAAATAATGCCTAGAAGCGTCTACTGAGAGGGAAATTGTCTGCTCTAAGCCCCTGGAATAAGACAAATCCTATAATCTTACCCAAAATCTATACAAAACTCAGTTCTGAAAGGAAAAAAACCAGATGACTAAGTGTTGAGTGCTATACAGTATTCTGACAGAGTAGTCAGCAAGAAAATAAAATAGTAAACACAGAACAGTAATATACTTCAATGCAAATACTCTAACCTTCTTTTAGATTTACTAATTCATCTCTTTGTTATTCATTGCTTTACAACATCAGCCCTAGCTGTTTAGAGTACTCTTAAATTTATCAAATGCAAATTTATTTGTCAGGACAGGATGAAACCAAATATATTCTGGCACAACCCAGGATACGTAAAGTACTACAGCTCTCTAGAAAGTCAGACTAATATTTTCCAGTCTGAAGTAGACTGCGGTCCAGGTAGATAAATGGTATAAGTGTGGTGGGTTTTATTGTTGCTGTTTTAATTTTCATTTTAAAAGAGCAAATATAGTTCAGGAATAATGGCCATTACATGTCAGCATGGTTAGCCATACCTTCCCACAATACTGTGAGTCCTAGGTACAGGAACGAGACACGAGTGTGAAAGTTAAATAAGATCATTTGCAGTTGTGTTCTTTTCGATTACAAAATTTAGAAATCTTAACAAATTAAAATCTAACCCTATTAGTTTCAGCACAACATACATAAGCGGGTACAATTACACATCAAACATTTTTTCTGGTTTTGATGGTATCAACACGTGCTGTTCATACAGTATTTGAACTACATACATTTACATCTGTCTGGAAGAAAACTTACATCGAATACCTATTGAACTGCTAGCTAGAAAAACAATCATGTGGCACTGTTTAATTCAGATTTCATGGTTAAAGTATGCATGCATCACATCACATATAAAAATGTATTGATAGAACTGACAGCATGTCTTGTTCAAAGCAAGTACAGAAAAAAGATATGACACTACTTACAGAAGACTACTCCCATATCTGACTGAACTGATATCATTTCCATCATCACTTGTTTTATAACAAAGAAAGGTTTTGCAAAACATATTAGGAAGCACATATTAAAAAGCTGGAAGAATGTACCCTTTACCCTTACGCTATCCAATTTAGATTCCTATGCTAAATCTTAATGTTACTTTGGCAAGCCTGCTGAAAGTATCTCTCTAAATAAATTTCCAAACAGTGACTATGAAGCCTACCTACCTCTTTGCCATGGTAAACAAATACAAATGATGCTTCCCTGCTTTTCATGGTAAGATATGTTTTTAAACATTCAGCTATTCTTGTAGTTCTTTACTGAATGCCAGTTCTCAATATTTTGCCTGATTTGTGGATATTCTAATGGCACTGCTTTATACTTAATTCAAGATTACTGCATTCCCCCACTAGTCAGCAGTCTTTAAAGTCACAAGCAACCCAAGCAATATAAGCAACATATATAGCATATATATTAGCTATATATTATTATAATATATAAGCATATATATTATACAGCATATATATTAGCTATATATTATTATAATATATAAGCAATATTTAGATATATAACAAGATCATTACACCAGTCCCATGCTTCCATAAATTCATCTTTCTGTCAAATAGGAGCTCTGAAACAACCAGGTACTTACTGGGTCATTTCAACATGACCACATTACTGCAACAACACTCAAAATCATTACTTTTCATTTTTACTAATACTCATAAATCCTTAACTTGTCCAGTGACGTACCTGGCATTAGCATTTCAGATCCCAGTGTCATGCTACAAACTTAAGTAGTTTTTCAGCACTGTCCAACGTGGCAGTTTACTTCTGTCTGATACAGCATGTTTCTTTCTTATCTTTACAATTTGAAACGTATTTGTCAATGTTTATATTAATATGTATTTTGAGATGCATGCACATGGACACACATACAGTGTAAATCTGTTCAAGTTCCATGCCCTTGAATTATGAGTGCACAGCTAGTGACAATTTCTGAGATTAAGAGCAGAATACACTATCTCTGGTTACCCAGCATAAATGACAGGTCACTGATTTATAATCAAGTAGAAGCTTACTATTTTCTATCACATTCAATATTTAACTAACAAAAACATGTCACTAAAGTGGAAAATAAATGAAAACAAATGTATAATGTCTGCTACTAAAAGATGCACACTGTTTGAGCCTTCTGTTTCTGTTCTGTTGCCAGAAGCTACCAAAAAAAATCCTCAGTTGCCTTTCTTTTTTTTCCTCTTTCTCCATGAAGATAATATGGAACATATTTTATTAGTTTCACTGGCAAACTGATTCACTGCACATCAACAGAAAATGGGGAAAGCACAAATTGACTTTTGGAATTATCCAAAAATCAGCAGGTTCCATTAGAGTCTCTTAGATCTGAATTTAAAATGTATTTCCACTGCATTCTCTACAGTTGTTTCCGTATCTCCTCTCTTGTTAATGTATATTAATGATATTTCACAGAATCACAGAATCACAGAATCACAGAATTATAGGGGTTGGAAGGGACCTCTAGAGATCATCGAGTCCAACCCCCCTGCCAAAGCAGGCTCCCTACACCACGTCGCACAGGTAGGCATCCAGGCGAGTCTTGAATATCTCCAGAGAAGGAGACTCCACCACCTCCCTGGGCAGCCTGTTCCAGTGCTCCGTCACCCTCACTGTAAAGAAGTTCTTGCGCACATTCGTGCGGAACTTCCTATGCTGGAGTTTCAGCCCATTGCCCCTAGTCCTGTCCCCACGCACTACTGAAAAGAGACCAGCCTCGCCACTATAGCTCCCACACCTCAGGTATTTATAAACCTGGATCAAGTCCCCTCTCAGCCTTCTTTTCTCAAGGCTAAACAGACCCAGTTCCCTAAGTCTCTCCTCGTAGGGGAGATGGTCCAGGCCCTTCACCATCTTTGTGGCCCTCCGCTGGACTCTTTCCAAGAGATCCCTGTCTTTTTTGTACTGGGGAGCCCAGAACTGGACACAGTATTCCAGATGAGGCCTCACCAGGGCAGAGTAGAGGGGGAGGATCACCTCCCTTGACCTGCTGGCTACGCTCTTTTTAATGCACCCCAGAATGCCATTGGCCTTTTTGGCTACAAGGGCACACTGCTGGCTCATGGCCAACCTGTCGTCCACCAGGACGCCCAGGTCCCTCTCAGCAGAGCTCCTCTCCAGCAGGTCTTCCCCCAACCTGTACTGGTGTATGCAATTATTTCTACCGAGATGCAAGACTCTACACTTGCTTATGTTAAACCTCATCCGGTTTCTTACTGCCCAGCTCTCCAGTCTGTCCAGGTCTCTCTGAATGGCCGCACAGCCTTCAGGCGTGTCAGCCTGTGTCATTTATGTCATTGTCATTTCTTCTCTCACATCAACTGAGACACAGAGGAAAGACAATAATCCACTTTAAGAGGGTACAATTTTTGTGAAATTCCTTTTCTAACACCACCTACAGCAGTGGTGTTAATTTTAAGCTCAGTATCTTATTTTCTAACCCCTACAATTCTGCGTTTCTGTGATTTTTGTATGATGTGTATGTAACTACCATTCTGGGCAAACTGCAAAATGCAAGGAGACACCTTAGGAAGCACCTCACTCTCTAGACAGTTTTTAGCAGTTCCATTATGTCTGTGAGGAGTAAAAAAGCAACTTTTCTAAAGAAGAAATCCAGAACAGTCATGTTTAGGTCTGGATATCCCTTGATTGTATGAGTGGATTGGGATTTCTTTAGAATCTTTACAGCACACAGTACTGCCAACCATTTCTTTTATTGGAAATTCTTTGCTCTGAAACACAGCTTTAAAGCAATCTTTTTTTTTTTTTTTTTTTTTTTTTTTTCCTTTCCATTTTTTGCTCCTAACCATTCTTTGGTTCTAATTTTATGGTACTTAACTCCATTCATCACTGTGTTCCACTGCCAGGCTGATGCTGCTCCCGCTACTTGACAACTCTACTACTTCACCTAGCAGTTTTAATTACTTGATCTCCCACCCCAAGAAATATCAGACCTGTTTCACTTAAGCAGCAGTAACGTTTTTTTAGATTAACCTGTTATATTTCAAATTCTCTGTTAAATAATTCTACCTATCCTGGACACCTCTTCTAATTAAACACCTTTGAACTTGATTCTACTCTCATTCTAGTTTAAATCAAAAGTAATTCTGCTGAACAAGAAAATCATGTAATAAACAGAACTAAGCCTCTATACATATATTATTTGCTGCCTGGTGCTGAGGTGCAATAGAGCTTGAAATGAACCAGCTGTCTTGGTAATTCCTGCACAAGCATTACTTGTACTGAATTCTACTGCCAAAATGTTTCATCTTCCTAAAATAATTTCAAAAATATCAAAATATCAAGCCTGTAGTTATAAACTACAAGATACAGCATGCACTCAGAGAGAGAATGCATTATGTCATGGCCCTCAGTGTTACAGGTCTCAGTACCTCTATGGTATTTAAATGAAAAACAAAATAGCATCAATTTGAACTGGTTTTGCTAGCATGATTATATTAACTCATTTGTGCCAAAGTCTATGATATTTTCAGATGATGCTGTTAACAAGATGTTAAAGAATGGCTGCAAGATGCAAAGAAAAACTATTTTACAGTTCACAGGTTTCTACAAGTACAATGTACGTCTGCACATCAGAGCTTCACAAAAACTGAACTTCTATATTCTGGCACTCATTAACAGCTATGACATTCCTATGAAAAGCAGAATTCCCCAAGATGATCTAGCTAATTGTCAGCTTACTACATTGCAGTCTTTCAAGTACTCACTGGATGGATGGGAGCGTCACATACCAACACCTCTTTTCTCAATTTACTATCAGCCTAATGTCAGTATGGTATTTTGAAATTTACAAATGGTGTCTGGTAACATCATAACGTCCTGTTCCTTCTATGGGTACCTATATATGAAGATATGTTTTAAACATGCTGCTGCTTGAGGTGAGAAAATGAAATGGATTAGGAGTGTGACATTTTCTTGTCTGCTAATTCACACATACAGATAAAACATTATTTTAAAGATGAACATAAGAAATAATTAAAAAACAGGCTTGTGATGAAATTTCTGTACCAGAATATGAAAGACAAGCTAATTGTCACTATGATGGCCAAAATAAGTTTCATTAACTACTGCAATGTTGTCTCGCATTCTGTTTAAGATGACAGAGATTCGCTTATATATGTTGACATTATATTCCTCACTACATCTTAGAAAAAAAAAACTTTCTACAAAGTAAGTTGGTAGCCACTTCTACTGTTAAGAAAGCTAATATTTCTATTTTACTTTTATTTTTATTGCATTAGTGAATGAATGCATCTTCAGTCATCACTCTTTTTTCCCTTCCCTAGTATCATCAAGTTAGTTCAATAAAGTGGTACCTACAGGACAATACACATTCTACTGGGCTCTGTAAAGTATTTCATACCAGATCTTACTTGAGATACATAAGTGTGACTGCATGAACATTAATCCATGCTATATGTGAAAGCAAATTACTGTTAAAGGAAAGGACACAGTAATAAATAAAAACAAAGGAGAGAAATTTTCAATGAGATAAAAACATTACAGAAAACTGAAAGAAAAATGTCCAGGGGTCAAATTCAGGAAGAAACAAAACCATAGTATAACAGATTAAATAGCAATAATAAAGGTTTATGTTACAATAGCAGAAACAGAACTGTAGTCAAGATGCTAGCATTTTTTTCAACTTGGACTGTATTTCCAAGCCATGTTTCATTCCGCATCATCTGGAAATTGGAAAACTCCTTAAACATTTTGAAATTTGTTTTAAGCTTTTGACAAAAAATAAGATACCTTAGGCATCACCTTTTCCTCTGTTCTGCTGTTTGCCTTTAGCCCTTGCTGGTGTCCCAACTGTGGGGCCATGGTATAATGCATGCCAAAACACAACATGTATCCTAAGTAATCCATCTGATTTCACTTCCAAAGGCACGACTGTGCAAAACAATAAATTCACTCTCATTGTCAAAGCTAAACGTATTTCCAAATATATTCCTTTAAAAGAAAAATCACAAATCCAACTTTCAAGTATAAAGGCCATAGTGGAGCAAGAGTGAGTAAGAGGTCATGGTTACACTGCAAAAGGCAAACAGTGATCTATTAAAAGATGACAAGTACAAACAGCAGTGGGGGAGAGAAATGATTCCATAATTTGTTTGGGAAAACATCTGTTGTCATTTAAAAAAATCCCAATTGTTTTCTCTTAAAACTTCTGGGAGCAGCGTTACTTTCTCCCTCTTTAGTTCAATTTTTATTTTTAGTGCTGTTCTAGCTTCAAGCATATCAAAAGATACAGATTTGTTTGTATATCTAAGTGGCTTTAGAAAGCAAGTATATTGCAGTTTTTAATTAGACTACTGTACAGTGCAGCATGCTGATCAAATGCAGCAGGCATCTCCTTTCAGACAGCAGCCAGAAAGTGACCATAAGACACAGGCAAAATTTAGCATTTCTTTATTGCCAAGAAGAGGTTGCTGCGTGTCAGAAAAATCAGTTATCTCATCTGTGCACCAGCTTAAAGGCCTGTTCCAGCTACCAACACTAATATCTATACTTTTCTTTTAACCACAGTGATGATTAATTGCTCTGGTGGGAGTAGTGCCACTGGAAAACATGGAAGTACTGTTTCACTCAAGTGGAAATTAGTGGAATGATTTCTCTTCTCTGAACATAGCTTTCCCTACTCAATTTCAAACACTTAGCAGCACTTTAGCAGCAACTCAACCTATGAAGAAAGACCTTCAGATAAAGTAAAATGCATTATTATAGATGCTAGTCAGTAATAAGAATACCTCACTTCCAAATCCTCAAGAAAATATTCAAACCTCTCACAGAACCCTTCACAATTATCCCCATTTTATTATTTTTAATTATAGCAAGATACTGTAGTAACATCAAAGGACAAAACAAAAAATAAAATAAAATAAAATAATCCCAAATTAGGTACTAATTGATTATAGAATATTCACTGCAGGCATTTTACATTTGATAATGTATTTTACTACAGCTAGCTCATAATTGATACTGACTGCTACTTTATAAACCACTATGCAAAAAAAAAAAAAAAAAAGCGCAAGCTTTCCTTTAGACAGACAAATGTAAAAGAAGGGATATTGAAAAGGTCTTGAATCCATTTCATATGTATAAAGGAACATTTGTTGAAAGATTTTACATCTATTACTTTCAGTTCTTTCCTTGTTGACATGAAAATCTACAGTGAATTTTATTGCTATGAAGTAAAATCATGACTTCATATCTAAGGAAAAAACCTTTTATAAGCACCCTATTTTTATCAAAAAAGGCAATCTTACTGCTTGATATGTTTTCAGGAATATTGTGAAGGAAAATTAAAAAAAAATAAATCAGAAACCATTTCTGATTAATGGGACTCTGCATTAGCAGCAAGCTCTACACTCTTATAGCAGTAATGCTTTTCTAGATCAGATTTCACATTCCTATCTTTTGAAGAAAAAAGTCTTAATTTATTGCCATTTAGGAAGTGGTTCAGCTGAGTGTGCCTTCAGTGACTGTCAGCAAGATGTTAGCAAAAATAAATAAATAAATTCCTAATTTATAATCTTGTTGCAAAAGTGGAAAGTAGGACACTCTGGATCACTGAAAACCTCATCGTTCTGACCAATTATCCAATGCCCCCACAGGCTACTGAGAATCAGAATAAGATTAAAGGAGGAGGTACAACATGAGTCAGCACTTATTAAAGTCCATCTGCATCACTCTGGAATCAGACTCAGTATTTCCCTTAAAAATAAGCATATCACAGATTTTGAAAGGGAAGAATGTTCTGAGAAAGTGGTGTTCTGTGAGTAAAGAAAATAAGTTCTGTCTACATCTCCATTATTTTAAGTTTCTTTGATCTCCCACAAAAGATATTTTATTTTACATTTCTAGCAAGCTGTTTTGTTTGTCCTTAAGCACAATTTTTGAGTTTAGAAGTTTGGATCAAGAAGTCATAAATACTTCATGGCTGAGTAGCAACCTTAATAAGCAGTAATGCTATTGTGGTAAATATAGGTAAGGCAGCGTACATTCTTGAAATCTCCAAGCATTTCTTTTGTTCATGGTAAGATGTGTTACTCATAAACAGAGAATAACATTAGAGGGTTCTATTTTTCTCTGTGTATCCTTAAGTCCTATCAAAATCAATGGAAGAAATACAAGTCCCTCACAACATATGCAAAATGTCATGCACAGTGTTAGAGCATCATTTTCTGTTCCAAAACAATGAAGTAGCTAGCAACCAAGCAGCTTTTTTTCCTTTAATGAATTAAATGATGGAACATAGAAAAATCTCCAAAATACGAATATTTTCAACTCTTTTTTAAGAACATAAAGTTCAAATTATTTTTTCAGCAAGTTTAATTAACCTACAGCTAAGAAAATTTCCTTTGTAGTACTTCGTAGAGTGTAGGTATGATCACAGTGGCAGAGCTGCACAATTATTGAACTAATCAAAGCCACATAATGTGAGCATGAGCAGTGTGAATGAAGTGGTGTTGCTCATTAACCCATTACAAAAGCATTACTGTAAATTTATCCTACGAACAGCATCACTTCCTGAGCAAACAAACACAGATAACGCAACAAGCTTGAAACACTGCCAAGCTGGCAGACTGGCAACTCAAATTATGCAAAGAAACAGAATACCTTCCATAGATTCAACAGAGCTTGGAGCATAAGAATGATTAAGTGTTTCTGTGTACAACCACAAATCACAGTAATGAATCAGACTAAAATTTCCAATAAGAGACTTAACTACACCAGCTGGCTTTCTTCAGCAACATCATAATGTAAAATGATGACATCCTAAAAGTGTTGCAGCTTTTGCACAACGTGCCTAAAGCAAATCCTTTGCTTTGCTTCAGGTTTTTTTTAAACCTTTCTCGTAGTCATAGAAAAATGCTTCAGCTACAAGACTGTACTGTTCCTTAGTCTAAGTTGTGTTGTTTTTGTGTTTTTATTTTCTATTTTTTTCCAGTTTAAGAAAGTCCTAACTGTTCCAAGTTGTAGCTAGAAAAAATACAAATAAAAACCCTCCTCATCAGTATCTTCCTCATCAGTCCTAACATGCTCTTTCAGAACTGCTTGAAACAACTACAGATTTGAATTATGGCTGTTGTTTTAAAATCCCAAACTTTGTAAAACTAAACTCAAACCTCCCCTTTTTTGAAATTCATATCTAATAGGAACTGTTGGGGGCGTGTATGAATGAAACAGCAAAAACTACTACTTCTTCAGAGAAGCTCTGTATGTTATAAATATTCTCTTCACCATTTAATTCACTTATAGGTTTATGAGGGGACAAAAAAACATCTACAGAGAGAATATCTATGGTAAGAATACCAGTGTCATTACACATGACTCAAATACAGCAATTGTTATATAAAAAATGAAGTATTGATTGTCAGGAGCACCTGGTATTTTCAAAAAGATGGATTCTCATCTGCCAAATTTAACCTTTAAACAATTATTTTGCTTTAAAAATTAGCACTTGTGACAACTGTTATCTCCAGATTTGTAAAACAAGACTCGTCATAAAACAAATCCCAAGCATGATGCTCTGAGATGCATATGAACATATGACATAAAAAGAAAAATATGCATGTGAGTATAGATTTACTAATATGCATATACATGTACACATGCACATGCATGATTGTGCACATCTGCATGCCTGCAAGTATGTGCATTCTTCTTACAAAATTGTTATCTCTCCTTGGGCTAGCTCAGTTTTTATGACTGGGACAGAATCTTTTCAGCCATGCAGCCCCACAGTGTGAAAATAGAAGCTCCACTTCCACTTTTGCAACAGAATCAGCGTTACAGTTCTGCAGCACTTGAAATTTACTCTGGGCTTCTGTCACATCATTCATCATAAGGAAAGGTTAACCAATCTCATGCTTCAGGACCCAACACTCATCACTTTTAAGTCGAGAAAAAACATTTTCCTCATGTTAGAACATTAAGGTGAACACAGCCAGGGAAGATGAACTTCGGTGATCCAACTCATAAAAAAGTAGTTAGATTGAATTTTCATCTTCCCCATTTCCAGTAATCTGCAAAAATACTGTAAGAGGGCAGGAATCCAAGGCAAGATAATGGACTTGAACTGAAGCAGCACTTGGAAATGTCATTTACATCAAAAGCCTAAAGGAAGTTGTAATAAGATTAAGCATTATCAGACTGTCCAACTGCCATGACTTAGTAAATTAGATTTAGTGATAATTTACTTTTTTTTTTTTTTTAACTCCATTGGCTCCTGTGAGTCTATAATAAAGTAATATTCTTTTAATATGCACTAATAGTGAAAGCATGTGGAAAGCACCACATCAACAGGTAGGTATATTAGAAAACTTCTGATAATCACTACATGCAGGTCCTACTTTCCAAAAGCTTGGGAATAGGGAAAAAAATCTCCCCTAAAGCTAACCTCCCTTTGTAGAATTCTGAGGTAACGCTAGGGGAAGTGTTTGACTCAAATAGCACCCATCACTTTCTCCTTAATTTTTGAAACAATTAATTCTGTATCATCAGGCCCTCTATACCATTCATCTCCTATCAAGATCCAGATATTACAGAGGTCCAGTCTGCAGACAACTCTAAATTATGCCTAGTGGAGAGCTGTAATTCAAGAAGAGCAATTATAATTCTTTGGCTTACCTTTTTAAAATGCTTACTTGCTATGACTATCCATTTCTAGTGAACTGCCAGTACTCTTGACTATAAACCAACCAACCAAGTTGGAACCAAGGTTCCAACACATCAAAGTCACTCAATTACTAGAAACATACTTTTGGACCAAAACTGTCTTGCAATTCTCTGCATTACCAAAGCTACACAAATTGCATTTCTAAATATTACTGAGCAAATCATCCCTTCCCTGTACTAAGCAGTGAAATCTTGGAATAGGCTGTGCATTAATTAGGTTTCAAGTGAATTAACCTCACTTGTAAATTGACTACATATAAAAGCAGAGAAACATTTGAAGAAAACGGGTGTTTCCTCTCTTCTTACTTTCATTAGTCTTACACATTTTGACAGATGGTCAGTACCAAAAAAGAATTTCAGCAAAAGAATTTCAGTAAAATTTGAAGCCACAGGCTTGCTCTTTACCTGCAACTAACTTTTTTTGCTTAGAACTTTACTCATACACTGCTTAGTTTAGTACAGTAGCCTATGATTCACAGGATTCTTTTTCTTGAAGAAAGTTACATGTTACAAATGTCTTTTTCAAATCCGAGATGAAGTTCACAGACCTTTTATCAGGACCAGCAAAGCTATGACACGTGCTGCTGGACTAGATTTTCAGCTTTTCCGAGCCATGTTAGGTAACAGCTTTCCAAGGTCTTTGTGCATTCCTGTATGTTTCAATATCAGTAGAAAATCCTTCTTTGTTCAATGGGGCAACCTCAAGTACATGAAGATTTAAGGATTTATCTTTACCACCTGTTTCTCTGAGTAAATAGAGAACAATATTCTACTCTAGGTATTCTGAAATATCCATTATCACCTAAATGCCTTCCTACTGTGACTCATTCCTTTTTATTTCCTGCTCAACTCTCTTCTGGTTGAATATTCAAGTAACTTCCCTAAGGTCACATTGCTTAACTCATAGTTTCCAGCCATTCTCAGTACAGCAGATTCAAATAATTAAATCTCCTTAAATTGAAGTAATTGAAAACCAGAATAAGTAAGCAAATTTCTATTAGCAGTATGAATATCCTGCTTGTAACACTAACATTCTCATCATCACATTCACAGTATTGGCAATATTGCATTCTGATATTCTAAAAGCTGGATTTCTAACTGAATGAGGTACATTCCAAAGCATTCCATTATTGCAGACAGTTTATTTTTTCCCTCCCATAAAGCTTATCATTTAACCCAAAAAGATAAGCATGAAAGTAAAAAGGGATGGTAAAACTTCACTTAGGCAAAAAGGAAGAAGTTAAAGTCAATCTCCAGCAATTCAAAGAATTAATGAAAAAAAATTCTATTTCACATCAGATTTTGAATTATTTGCTTATCATGCATTATAGGGCAGGCAGCTATTCCCTTCCCTCAGCAATTCACATGTTAGTATTTGAATGAATAGTATTAACATATACCATGCATGTTTTCCCCTTAGAAATATTCTCCCTTTTTTTTCCCCATAGTATCCAGCTAGGAGCATAGAATATCACTTCCAATACATTTATGACCAGCAGACATACAAATAGAATTAGATGCTATCAGCAAACACCTGACATCTCTAATCACACCTTAACAGTTTCTAAAGCTTTGATATTCCAAGTTACTCCTATAATGAATCAAATACAACACTTGGACTTTTTCTTGCCGGAATGGTTCAGTCTTTACAGTAGAGTACATAAAGTTTTTGCATTCTGTACTGTAGAATCTCACTAGAAGAGGATTTGCTGCGTTCATGGAAATATGACCTACATGCAGTAACTCAGAACTGAAAGAAAACCACATTCTCTGCTGCCATGGAATGAATAGCAAACCTAGGCTTGTCCGGTACATAGCACCATGAAAAGGACAGTGAGATTAAGCAGTTAGTTTTGAAACCCTACAAAGGCAATCACATCTCAACAAAAACATCTACCCCTCATAGCAGTTAAGGAAATTGACTTCTACAGAGCCATGTGTAGGTTTTTCTGTAACAACTTCAAATAAACAACAAAGAAAGTAGAGGAAGAAAGCCTGTAGAAAAATACTGCTATGAGCAGCAAGGTCAGAAGTGCAATTTGAGAACAAGTATATTTATGAACTTTGTGGAGACTGTTCAATTTCAGTTTGTATATCAAAATTCCACTAATTTAAAATATTCTCTCTTCAAACATTTGCCCTTTTGCTAAGGCAAAGGCAAGATCATTTCTTTTGCCATCCTTACCATAAATAATATATTTAACATCTTGATATGTCATTAAGAATAATTAAAGTTCAATTACAAATGAATTAAAATATGAAATTGTAGTATTCATACTTAATTTTTGTGGCATTTCATTACAGTGATTATTAAATATTTAACAATATGTTTTAAGTATTCTTCCCCCCATTTGAATGAAATATAAGTGAAGATTACATAATGCATAAAGATGAGCAATTTTTAAAGTAAAATATAGGCACTTGATTTAAAAATAGTTCCCCCAAAACTCCTTGTGTGATGAAACACTCATCACAACAAGAAGTATCATATATAAATTCCATTATAATAATGAAATAACAAGAAACCTAAAAGAACTCCATAGCAAAAAAAGAGTAAGCCTTATTTGTCTGGCACAGGGTTTTCCTGACTGCCTCATTCCCTCAGAGATATTGTAGCAATAAATGCACTGTCACGTCAAACCATGTTATGTTCAACCTTCTCTACCAGACAAAAGCCTTTCAATACACCATATATATATATATATACATATATATATAAAATCACCCCTATAATTTCAGAGAGTTTCAACTAGATAACTTTACAGAATAATCTATTCTGCTATACCAGCACATCTCAGGCCCAAAGGTGCTTATAAATCTTTCATTTGTCTTGGAGGTATGCAGTCTCCTCTTTACAGACTGTCCCTTGAACATAACCTTTGCCACTCCATTAGTCTGCATGTTTAAAACTAATTTTCATGTGAAGATGTCTTGAGAATGATCTGTGGAATTTCTAAAACTCTACACAACAAATATAGCCAAATACACCCAATTGGCTATTTCTTTATAAAGAGTTCTCAGCAATCCATAAAAAAATGTCTCAATTATTTTCCAGAAGACATCTCCACTTCCCTTTTTTTTTTCTTTTTAATTAAAAAAAAAATAAATCAGAAATTATTGAAATTATCAAATCTTTGAAGAACACCACAAGACAAACACACAGTGGAAGTAAAAAAGGAAAATTGTTGAGATGAAATTTTGTAAATGCTTAACCACATAACAACCACCACAAACAGCTGGTAGATCAGAAATTGATTCAAGTAGATAGTACAAATTGATAGCTGATATTTCTCATTTAATATTTTACCAAAATACATAACTAAGTAGACCGGTTCTTTGGGAACTTGGAAAAACAGGTAGCTATGATGAAAATCAGTATGCAAATTATAGGTTTTAGTGAAGGAATGTCAAGTTGGGCTAAAGAAATTAACAGACGAAGAGAGACCAGCAGACAAAACTACCTGTGAATATGATATTCATATCTTACTACACTACATAGAGGTCAAAGACTGAATGAAGAAAACCTCATTAGAAAGAAAGCACAAAGCAAATTATTTCTCCTTGAGCTCAATAATCTGGGGGAACGGTGATATCTATTTTTGTAGACCCGTGTACTGGCTCAGGACAAGTAGGTGGTGAATTGCTTAATCTATATTACAAGACTATGTTTCCAGAGTCTATTTTTCCTTTTTTGACTGAGTACTACAAAGATATTAAGACATCTTTCAAAATGAGTGCCAGGAACAGTGGGAAGAATAATATAGATATGAAGGCAGATGTCAATATATTTATTAATTCAACCATCATATACAGTTTCATCTAATCTGAAAAGCTTTCGGTCTTTACTTATTTCATGTATTCATAAAATTAAGATATCATTTTTTCACTGTTTACAACAGTCTGTATGAAGCCTCAGAAATTTTGAACGATTGCGTTCTCACAATCAATGCTGATATACTCTCAAAAGTTCACATGTACTTGAAATTAGCGTTTTATTAAACCAAGTTTAAACCAAACTAGCTGTACCCTGAGATTATTTCATATCAACAGCACACCTCTACAAATAAGTTTTTGTTAATTAACTATATCTGCAGATCTAGATAGTTTAAACTTTTCCTTTCACTATGTACTACTCTGTTTGTTTAAAAAGATACAAATGGATGTATTTAAATGTAACTAGATGCTAGGAAGAACAATCTTCATATCATTCATTACACAGTACTGGCTCTCTAAAAAGCTCGAAATTATCCTTTGACATTACACAAGACTATTTTTCTTTTCAGCCTCTTCTGAACAGGAAACTTTATCAAATCCTGACTTCAATCATGTTACTGAAGTATAGTGGAGCTCTATCCTTTCTACCATGCTAAGCTTCCCACAATGAAGTACAGCAAATTGAGCAACTCCAAGTAAAAATCCAATCTGACTCCAACTCCTGACAGACAATAATCTCATTATTCAACTAAGACTAGGCTTCATGCCCCCTACCTATGCACTGCCTTCCCCAAATAAAGCCACAGAAATGAATTAATATTTTGCCACACTAAGGCCTCCATAAATAGAGGACCTGGAATTGCTTAGAAGTAAAAAATAAATTAAAAAGTTAAGAATAAAATAATCTGCATTCTGATTCTGAATAACCTTTTCATGTTTGCTCCATTATATTCAACAAGCCCAATGCAAGAAAAATAAATAAATAAATAAATAAATACAAAGAAGCCAAAAAGAACAAAGTAAAAAGTTACACTACATAACTTGCAGTTTTAAAGACCTCTAGTTTCATATACGCAGCGATGAACGTATAGCAGCAGGACATTGTCATAATCTTTAGATTGGTCTGGTACAAGTACTAGTTGGTATTCCCTTAAATGCAGCTGATCATCAGCTTGTGTTTTTTAAATACGTATGCCCTCTAGCTTAACAGCCTATTAAAAAAATCAAATATTAAACAGTCTTAATCAAATTATGCATGCATTGTTACTTCTAAAATCCACTGTTTATATGTTGTTATATAACTAATCATAGTATACTTATGGTTAACAGTCCGTCATGAACACTACTGAAAAAGTCTACAGGATTAAGTTTTAAAGTATTTACCTGTGTGTAAGCCTTCGGTGACTAATGCAAACAGCAGTTTGTTGATCCTGCGCAACACAGACCTTATGACGACTACACTTCATCTTTAAACATGGGTCTTTAGCTGGATCTAAAGCTAAAAATAATTTTAGAAAATCGTTAACAATTATCTACAAACATGCACTTAAAAAAAAAAAGAAAAAGAAACACAAAACCCACCAAGTATGGGGGGAGGGTTGGCCTGTTGTTTCTACAGCTCACTGAAATGAAAGGTTCTGATTCCCATCAACATAAAAAGCAGGATATTCAATAAGGTAAAACAAAGTTGCATAAAGTTCCTTACCAAGGAAAATAGATCTTCACAAAACACCTATATTCATGCATACTTTCACATGTTACCACTGTTACTTATTTATAAAAACACTAAGTACTCCATCCAACTCTCTCCTGGTCAGCATTTGTAACAAAGAAAACTGCAGGTAAAACACTCTTAATATCATGACTAGCTGAAGACTTAAGAATCCTGCACAACCATTATGTCATTCAAAGCCCTAACTTTTCAAAGGAAACACTTCTGAACTGGATTCTGCTGCTTACAGTTCTCTATTTCAGTGATGTCATTTCTGAACAGAATTAGGTTTTGATCTTTAAAGCTCTAAACTGGTAACATATCAGAAAACACTACAATCCAATATGCCACAAAGTAACTTAAAAAAAAAAATAAATTAAAAAATAATTAAAAAAAAAAAATCAGGCAAACAACATTTATTAGGAGATCAGAACATCTGTTCATTCAGATGTTGGCTCCCATATCTCCCACATACGAAGTCTCTGTAAAAGTTGTACATCAGAACAGTAGTAAAAAAGCATACCTCTCAGTCCTTTATATGTCACTGCAACTATGAAATAGTATCATGTACTAAGCAGCATCTCACTTTTGCATTAATAATCCTCAGTAGGTCCTAATGGTTTAATTGCCACACACATGCACACATCATTTTCAACAAGCTGACAATAATTATTGTGAAGCAGTCATATTGCTTATAAAATTTGCAGTGTTCCCATTGTACAGACAGGGAATGAGCAATGAGCCTAAAGCCACACTGGGCATCAGTAAAAAATAGCTTGAGAAGGCTGGAACCAGCCTCTTCCCATTTGTCTCATTCTATAATGAATTCTTCACTTTTTGATGTTCAGTATATTTGAGATAACTAATCTAAAAATGACATTAGTGCACACTGTTTCAGATAGAGCACAATCACACCAGGAGGGGTGTGAGATCTTATCCACTTTTCTTGGCCTCCAACCTATTGTTCCTAGTGAATAAATCCTGGTATCCTAAATTAGTACCTTTCAAACTAGTAATTCAAACTAGTTATAAAACAGACAATATCACTGCCATCAAATGATAATTTCACTGTTATTAAATTGTGTGAAGTGACATGAACATCCTAGAAATCCAGGTAACAGTAGTAAAAGTGATGAGCAAAAGTGATTATCAATTATTGTAACATTTGCAGCCTATTCCAGATGATTCAGAAAACCAGATTCAAATCCAGATAGTTCATGCACTGATCCTAATTTAATCTTTTAAGTTCAAACAAAGAGTTATAAATCAGGATATTGGAACATTAAAACCTAATCTGTATCAAATAAGTAGCATACAAATTGGAATGTTGTATCTGAATTCTATTTTGTGTTTACAGAACATGATTTGATTATGATCTTGTAACAGATCACTAACTACAAGAGTAAATCCAATAAACTCATTCTGTGGGCAAACTTCTGTCTTTATATATGCATAGGCTTAGGCATCTTTGCAATTAATTCTTTTTCCAGTTTGCTAGCAATGATAAAGGAACCTCAGGTTTTTTTTGCTGTGCTCCTCTAGGCATACACATCCAGTAATAGCTCACTGTCTGGAGTTAGAATTTTGTTAAAAAACAAAAACATAGGTCTCCAAATATCCTTCATGCTTTCACACCAGAGACAGCTGCAGAAATTCTGGACAGCTGCAGAAATAGCTGCAGGCTATTTCTTTGTTAGTAAATAAACCAATGTGGTTAAATACATGTAGGAAATGGAAACACATTACAGCTACTTTTTTGAAAGGATTTCCATTACAAGAACTTGTCTAGATTGTTGAGTAACAAACACCCTAAAAACAGTTCATTTTTAGAATATTACCAACAATTGGCAGGGACATGGAAACACATGTCTTCTGTATTTGTTTCAAATAACATCAATTTGAAAATATTTAAGTTGTTCACTTCCAGATCCTTTCTAACAAGTGTCTTCTTACTGCCTGTGGAAATACATATGCATGCATACAAATAACAGATTATATCAGACATATAATCAGAGAACAGATTAATACTTATTTTGAAGAATACATAATTAAAACATTAAAATCCATTTTCCTTAACTATTTTCTCCTTTTATATGCTTTTATACATTTCATTTTGAAAAGAAATATATTTCTACATATGCAGATAGATATAATGTAAGCCTATAAATCAAACAAGCTAATTCAGGAAAGATACAGAACTGAGACTAATTCTTTGTTGTAGTTTCTAGTAAATATTGATCAAAAATGCCTGTATTACTCCCACTCTGAACATGCAGTCTTTCAGCAGCAACAAATCACGCTGCTATCACTTTCTGCTAAAATAGGCAGCTACAAAACAGTAACGTGCTCATACTGGAAACTGGACTGCAAGAAATCATTTATCAGTGCCTATAATTAATCAGCTGACTTCTTAGGAATTCAGATTCAACCAATTTCTAAAGACACAGGTCTGATCTTAGCTTTGTTTACTTGATAATACCCAACTCTACTTAGCTCATAATATACAGGGGAAAACTGCTATAAAGTTATTTAGGCCAGGCTGATGGAGCTGTGAGCAACCTGGTCTAGTTGGAGGTGTCCCTGCTTATATCAGGATTGGAATTGGATGATTTTAAAGGGCCCTTCTAACACAAACCATTCCATGATTTTGTATACGTATTTAACATGTATTTCCCTAATGTAACACTAAATGTAGTATTACTTAAATTTCAGTAAGTAGAAAAATTGATAGAGTTACAAAAGGAATCATTAAGTTAAAAAAATATTTGTACCATCTAATCTTTCTCTAAGAACTTGCATTATTATTTAAAAATAATTTACACATTTTAAATGGCTCACTTGGTGACTTTTTACAGACCGATATGGATTTGTTATCCTCACATCCTAAGGAAGCAATTAATACTCATAAAAATTGATTCAATAATTACTAATGGATCTATTTATTTATCATTCAGATTTGGAACAGCAATGCTGGAAAGCTTCTCATAATCTCTTCTTTAAATCAATTTACAGCTACCACTGCCAGAAACTGACATTAGCCAGATCATTTTTATTGGGAATACAAAAGGCAATCAAGTGAAAGCAAGACAGCATAGTAACCCTCTTGACAGAAGCTCTATGGTAGAAATCACAGTAAAGGACAAGTATTTTGCTATCAGACACATGGAGTTTTCCATACCCAACAAAAACAAATGGGGAAAAAATGTTAAAGGCCAGAGTTTTCACATTTAAATTCTATTTTCCTCCTCTAAATTTCAAGATTCATTTCTGAAGGGTAGAAAAAGAACTGGACTTTCTGATCAACTACACCTGCCAAAACCTAAGATAAGTTTTGAGCATCCACTGAGTGGTTTAATTCCTCTAGTTTAAGAGGTAGGGAAGAAAACAATAAATCAACTAGAATACCAATAATTAGTCACATGTCTGAGCTACAACCCTAGGCAAACAAACACCTAAACTGAGTTGATTCATATTACCTGCTTTGATAAATTACCTAATTCCTGAAGAAACCTAATAAGAGCTATACTGCCAATTTAAAGTCCTGCTCTCTGCCTCTAGCAAGTCACTGCAGCCTTCTGTCACATTTTCACTTCCACTTTTCCACATAACCATTTTGTGAGTCTGAATGGTTACCTGAATGCATGATCTAGCTGTGTCAAAATGAAATTTAAATAACACACTTTTGAAATTTGTTTTATGATTATTCAGGATTTGGTGACACCATGGACTTTGCAGCAGGACTTAACACAGTTTGGCAGGAAAACAGGATTAAGTTGGCACTGCTATCAAAGGCAAGATGCCACATTCCAAGTAAGGTACTAAAAATCTGTCATGTAGCCTTTCTTAAAACAGCTGTAAGAATTCAGACTCCATTCAATCATAGAATGGTTTGGGCTGGAACTGCCCTTTAAGATCACCTAGTTCCAACTCCCCTGCTACAAGTAGGAACACCTCCCACTAGACTAGGTTGCTCACAGCCCCATCCAGCCTAACCTTGAATGCCTCCAGTGAGGGGGCATTCACACCCTCTCTGGGCAACCTGTTCCAGTGTCTCACCACTTTCACAGTAAGTATCTTCCTAATAACTAATCTAAATCTACCCTCTTCCAGTTTAAACCCAGTTCTCCTCATCCTGTTTGTACTGGCCATTATAAAAAGTCCCTCTCCAGCTTTCCTGTTAGCCCCCTTCAGGTCCTGGAAGGCTACTCCGATGTCTCCTTGGAGCACTCTTCTCTAGGCTAAAAAGCCCCCACTCTCTCAGTCAGTCCTCATAGGAGAGGTTCTCCAGCCCTCTTATCATCTTCATCTCTGGACCCACTGCAACAGCTCCATGTCCTTCTTATGTTTGGGGCTCCACAACTGGCCACATTACTCCATGTGGGGTCTCACAGGAGCAGAGTAGAGGGAAGAATTGCCCCCTGGTCTGGTCACACTTCTCTTGATGGATATGGTTGGCCTTCTGGGTTGCAAGCACAAATTGCCAGTTCATACTGAATCTTTCATCAGATGACACCCCCAAATCCTTCTCCTCAGGGCTGCTCTCAAGCCATTCTCCACCCAATCTGTATTTGTACTTGGGATTGTACTGACCCAGGTGCAGGACCTTGCACATGGCCTTGTTGAACTTCATGAAGCTGGTGTGCATCCACCTCTCAAGCCAGTCCTGAGAAGTGGACATGGATAGCATCCCTTTCCTCTAGCATGTCTACTGCACCACTCAGCTTGGTGTCATCTGCAAACTTGCTCCATGAGTCTATGAAAAAAAAAAATACTGAAACGTTTTGAAATCCACAACAAACATTATCCACTGGATTAGTTAGGAGTCCAAACTGGGAACCACACTGGACAAGCTGCTTTGGTAGTGTTATCACAGTAAAGATATTCATAAATAAGAGAAATTATAAAGGACTACTGCGGCACACCTGCAGTTATCAGTGGGCTGAAGTTAATAAAAAAGCAGTGAGAATCTGTTTAACAGAATTTTGTGCATTTTCAAACTAACCGGATTCCCAAAGACACCTAATTACCTGAAATTGGAAACTGTTCACCAGACTAAAATGATGGTTTATATAAAGGAACAGTCTTTTAGGAGAACATTATGAACTTCAAAACACTAGAGAACTGAGAAACTGTTAAAAATATTTTGTGCTCATCGACTATTAAGACAAAAGTAGATATGTGATATAATTTAATTGAGAGTATGACAATTTGTCTGGAAAGTTCTGGATGTATATTTATAGTTTTCAAACATCAGTAACTTCTGCTACACATGCTGATATTTCAGTTTTTATAGCAAATGTAACAAAGGTAGGTCTACATAATTGTCACAGTACTCAACTAATGGATCTCTGTTAAAACCCCTTATAATTTCCCAGGGCTCGCAAATGAGTTAAGTGAAATAGTTTTATTGAATGTGATTCTAAATGGTTTCAATTCACTGTACAGAAACGTATTCACAAATTACATAAATGTGTGCATGTATTTGCATACCTTGGTTACCCAAATTGCTGCAAAACTAGGTAGATGAAATAGCTAAAGACATGACTAAAAATACATGGTTGAAATTGCTTCAAAATCCTCTTCTGTTGTACAGTTGTGTCTACAATACTTCTGCTGTATACTGACTCCTCATATAAACTAATATGATAAAAGCCAAAAATTATTCAGTGAAATGGTCTATAAGAAACATTACAGTTGTTACAAACATACTACCTTCATGGTGTTCATCCACCACGGGAACATCACTTCAAGTTTCCACTGTTCCCACCAATTACTTCTATTGAGCAATGGAAAACATCCTCTGCACTTAAAAACATTATATACCAATGTTCTTGCATATGCAACTTTACTCAATAACCATACCATATAAGCTACTTCTATCTGCAGTCTAAAAAGAAAATGTACTAGAAGTATGTCATATTTTTATCTGATGTAAGGATAGAATATAAAGAAAATATGGATTATTTATTTTGATGTAACATACATTAAAACTACTAAAAATATTCAACTTCAAATAGTCCCAACAACATTCCATCCCATTTTGTCGCTGTGAGACAGGCTGCAGTAGCAGCGCAGTCTGACAGACTGTCAGGACAGAGCTTCATGCTTTCACTTGGGAGAATACTTTTCTAATGGAATACTCTCACTTGATGGAGAGTAACAGAAAATTGCACAGCAGTAACAGAACCAAGGGGAAGCCCTTGTGAAGAGTCTGTACCATAAACTTCAGGGCTTGCAGCAAGCCCCAGAACAGCACAGAACTCCGCAGTCAGGCACTCATGATGAGTCAGACATTCAATACTTTGAATAGCTCATTTTGGTTACAGCAAACAAAACAGAAAAGATGGAAAAATCCCAAGCCTACTTGTATGGTTCTTAAGGTGAAAAAACAGAATTTACAGTTAGATCTTATTCGACTTCAAACTTTGCCAACTTTAAACTTCAGACAAGAGGAGACTTGTTTATGGCACAGCCTTGGAATAATACATAAGAAGGAGCGAGCGTTGGTAGACTACAAAAAATTCTCATTATGACACACTCCCTGTCTCATCACACTGGTCAAAGAACAGAAATGTGCCAAGAATCGCTTTGTATTTCTTTTATTGGCAAACACTGAACCCTAAGAGACATGATTTCTTTAGTAAGCTCTAAACATTACATTCACTCCTAAGCAACTGACTCATAAGGTTCCCTCTCCTACAAAGTACAAATGGTTACTCTCACAAAACACCACACAATCATTTTTCTCATCTAAAGAGAGAGAGCTTCAGACTTATAAACAAGTGCATAGTAACTGTATACTTTATTTTCTGTTTGCTGCGTTTCCAGAAATCACTTCCAGAAGTAAGGTGAAGCCAATTCTGACAACATGGAGAACAAGATATTGACTGGGAAATCTTCTATCTTTCAGTACTATTCCTAGTTCCACTTAAAGGCATAATGTCATTAATGCACTCCAAAAACAAACAACAACCACTACCACACAAGCCACTGATTATAAAGAAAATCTGTGTGACAACCAGAGTACAGAAAACTGTGAGAAACTGCAGATCTTAATATATAGCTCAGTTCAGTATAATTGCTGAATTCAGGTTAAGTGTTTCCTGCTGAGGTTAATTCACTGACAGAGACTGTAGGGGAACTATTATATTATTAAAACTGAAAAGGTCTGAGCTGGTGGGAAAAAAATACCTGATAATCTTTATGCAAAAAGTTGAAAAATTAAGACAAAACTGCCTATATATCAGAATTTTGGCAAATCTATTATTATTAAAAAGAGTCCCCAGCTAGCACTGCTTGTTTTTCAGTTGTAAATCAGGCAGTAAAATGTGAATAAAAGGAGAACTCAGCAGTTGTGTTTTGCTCTTCAGTGTTAATTTTCAGTTAACTAGTCTGTGAAAATAGAAATCTGAAACCTGTAGGCATGCTTTTGAAATATTCACTACCCAATATACAATGCATTATGCTAACAAAATAGAAAATAACCTTAACATGTTTTCTTAGTTGGCTTGTTTCTAAATACAGAAAAGTATTCTACAAACATCAGCATCAGGATTCCCAAAGAACTCAGAGAAACATAACAAGCCTGAGCGTGTAGAAGCTTCAATCTTCATTATAACCAACAGCCAGTCGAAAAAAAAATAATAACAGTAGGTATATGATATCTAAACAAATCACTAGCAAAATTCACGGTGCATTCTACTTCCTGTCTTCTGATCAAAGACACTGCTACCATTTAATCATTAATCAAAGTATTACTTACTACTGCTCTTACACATAAGGCAAATTTGCACACCACACCTCCCTATCAGAAGCCAAAACAAAAAAAGAAGAAAAAAGCCTAAAGGTACTTTCTAGTGAGGTGATAAGCCTGCTTCTGAAATGAAGGTCCTTCAATGAAAAAAAGCCATTGATCAAGAGGAAGCAAATATTTCTTTGAGGAGTTGGAGGACCAAAATCAAGACTGTGTTAGCATACAACAAAGAGAGAAGTATGGTTTGTGAAATCAGCAGCTTCCAAACCTGTCAGTCTGCCATAGATCTGAACTAACACTTACAAATTTCAACAAATCCAGACAAAAATCACCCCAATTCATGGAGCAGTGATAAATAACGCGAACTTGTCCTCCCTTTGCCAGTCTCCCACACAGACTGACAAAACAAGCCTGCTGTATTCAAATGGCAAACCTGAATTAAAGTGACAAATTTGAAGAGATAAACCTGGTGGAAAGTCCTACCCTAAGAGACATGATCATAATTTACCAGACAAGTAAAAAAAATTATTTGAAATATGCCAACAAAAAATCAGAACTATTCAACAACTCAAACAATACATTTTCAGGGTTTTATTTTCCCACACCATATTGGCATTTGCTAAGACAGTCTCCACAGAAGAGTATTGCCACTCCCATTAGAATCTGACAAAGAAAATCTGTCTAGTAAAAACATTCTCTCATTCTCATACAGTCAAAATTTAACTTCCTTTTTTAAGTCAACTTGTGGAAAGCAAGCTTTGGGCTTTAATTTCTCACTAAGATAATTAGCTACTGGGCAATGCTACAGTCACTTGTACTAGAATTTGATGAAACATGATGAAGAGTACTTACAGTTTAGTACTGTGCAGTTTCTTTACAATATCTGCTATTACATATCATGATCACCTTACCACCTAGCCATCGTTCCTCTCATTTTAGAAAGTCCTCCAAATTTTTCAGTTGTTTCGATTTTTTTTGTTGGCTTCTTGGTTCTAATTCTCATTATAAATTGAGAGTACAAGGGACACAAAGCAGGCTAGGAAAATGCACGTATAATAGCTGCAGACGGGCATAGCCTGTCTGTAAGACAGAAACAGATCCTAGCTCAAGAGTTAGCAGAGCTCATTGAGAAGGCTTTAAACAAGATAGGAAGGGGAAAGGGGATACAATGAAGCACACTAGGGTGGAGAGGGTAGTCCAGGGCTTTATACTAGATCTGACAGGGAAACAAGTGGGACAGAGAAAGCCTTGGAGTTGCTGTTGCACAAGGAGATTACAAGGAAAAACCTCTGAACTGTCCTTTAGGATCTTGCAGGGACACCTCAGAAGAAGTAATGTTGTCAGCCTCCCATCTGAAATATTTTCATGCCTCTCCAGGAAGCAGTGGGGAAAAACCTCAGATTCCTCACAGGGCTTTGAGGGAGGGCCCCTCTAGAAAGGTGGCATGTCAGAAAGCCCAGCTGAAGTGCCATAACACTGATGCATACAGCATGGGAGTTGGAAACCATGGTGTGCTTGGAAAATTATGATCTGGTTGCTATCACAGAAGCATGGTGTGATGACTCCCATAACTGCAATACCACTGTAGAGGGGTTCTGCCTTTTTAGAAGGGATAGGCCAGGTAAGAAAGGTGGGGAGTTGCACTCTGTGTTTAAAGAGTGCATAGAATATGAAAAGCTCCCTGTGACAGATAGTGAGGAGCAGGCTGAGAGCCTGTGGCTTAGAGTTAGGGATAGGACTAATAAAGAGCACCTGAAACCTTCTTGCTTCAGCTGCAGAAGTGATCCCACTCCCAGGTACTTGTCCTGATGGGGAGATTTAAACCAGACAGATATCTACTGGGAAAGTCACATGGCAAGTTGCAATAAATCCAGGAGATAACTGGAGTCCATGGATGATAACATTCTGGTTTAAGTACCGGATAGACTGACCAGAGGTGAAGTATTACTGAATCTAGTACTCACCAATGCAGAGGAGATCATTAAAGGCATTAAGATTGGAGACAGCCTAGGCTACAGCAACTATGCCCTGGTTGTTTGTGATCTCAAGGACCCTGGCAAAGAGTGGGGTCAGGACCCTGAACTTTGGGAGAGTGAGCTTTAGGCTGTTGAATGAATTTCTGGATGAGATTTTCTGGGAAGCTGTCCTTAGAGACAAAGGAGTGGAAGAAAGCTGGCCACTCATTACAGGTGCCTTTCTGATAGTAATCCGGCCCTCTGAATAAGAAAGCAGGCAGGAGAGGCAGGATACCAGTATGACTTGGTAAAGACTGGTCAGACTGAGGGAAAAGAAGGGATTGTACCAGCTGTGGGAACAAGGGCATGTCACCTGGGGAGAATACAGGGATGCTTTCCAAACTTGCAAAGAGAGGATTAGGAAAACCAAAGCGAAGACGGAACTGAACTTGGCTAGGGGTGTTGAAAACAACAAGAGATTCTATAGGTGTGCTGGCCAGAAGAGGCAGGCCAAAGAGAGCATACCTCCTTTGGAAAATGAAAAGGAGAACTGGCTATGACAGATATGGAGAATGCTGAAGTACTAAATGAGTTTTTTGCCTTAGTCTTCACTGGCAGCCAGAATTCTCATATGCACCTGACATCCCTGAAACTCGCATCCCCGAGCCTCTAGGTTGAACTGGAGGAGTGATTTCCCCCCCTGCTGTACTCTGCTGCTGCCCTCTTTCTGCCTCTAATCAATAAAAGCTTGCAAAAGTCATAGATATAAAACAATTAGGCTACTTATAAACTTCTGGCCCCTTTTTATAACAATTGTTTGAAGAGTGAGAAAATAACAAACTTGTAGTTTCAGAGTTATTCTAAAACAGGAACAAATTTAGAAATATTTTAATCTTAAACCGTACCAAAAAAAAAAAAAAAAAAAAAAAAAAAAAAAAAAAAAAAAGTAGCAGAATCTTACCTTGATCAAATGGTTTACCCGGACTCCATGTGCGAAAATAATCATCCTGGAGAAGGAGAAACAACCTACATTTAGTAAAACATAATAAATGAATGTGTACATCCAAAAGTCATTTGATCATAAAGGACAGAAGATGTATACCAACCTCTACTTCCTAGAAAAGGCAAGCAGTGAAAAACAAATGAGAAAAAGATTACAGTCATCATAATCGGACAAATTAGGCATATAGAATAAAACAGTGTTTTTCAGAGGTCATTTGCAGTCATCAAGTAAAAAGGGAATGCAAACCATATTACTCGCTAACATTGAAAATAAAGTTATTTCTCAAAGTACTTATATTAGGATATGTTTCTAGTTCTGCTTTTAAAATATTACAGTAGCTTTCTTGTACTCTGAGATATTGAAGAACTTAATTACATCTTCCACTATTACTTTCTCAAACCCAAAGCTCCAACATCACTATTAATTAAATATAATGAATCATAATGAATTTTAGACAGATATTCTATTTTACAGTTTCCAACTGTAAAATCTGCCATTAAATAATTCTAATTAGCTCAATTTTCTACAAATCATTTTCCTAAACATCAAATATCCTTCTAATTATGTGAGACTGTACTCATTTTAATTTATGCATAAACCTGGGTTCACTAACTACAGCAATCACTGAAGTCTTTTATCACATTCAGCAGTTCTGTCCAACTGGCTGAAAGCTCACCAAGAAACCTCAATTTACAAAAACATAAACTATTTAGAAAATATGAGCATCGTACAGTTGTTGAAGACACATTATCACAACCAAAAGAATGATCAAACACGAAGCACATTTACAAGAACAAAAAGCTCTTTGGTCTTTAGCAGGACAATAATTTTACTTCAGAGATGGAAAAACAGTGGTTGCATCCAAAAGTGTATTTTACTGATAATGTTTTATTAGAAAAAGAACTATTTTTATGGGAATGTCTTCTTTGAAACACGAAAAGATAAATGAGCAGAATCTGGAATTACAGAGTAAAGAATCAAAGTTATGAATGCATCATTGTGCATTCTTTTACTCAGCACAGCATAGATTAACAATAACTGCCTTTCTAATTACTATGTAAATAAATACATACTGCAAATAAAATGAGTCTAAAACAATGGAAGAAATGAGTAGAAATAATGATTATGACACTATTTTCCAGTTATATTCCTCCTAGTAGTAAATATGAAGATGTTATTCTTACAGAAGTAGTTTGAACAGCTTTGAGGCAGCTCTGATGTAATGCTCCTCCATGAATCATACTGTATTGATAAAACTTTCAATTCTTGGAAAAAGCATATGTCAATATTTTTACTAGCTACTGTTTAATTTCTTTTTCACTTAATTTAAAATTCATACATTACATTTACTTGCATTATATAGGAATATCGGGTATGAACAGAAAATCCTCAATTTTCTGTTACCTTCTTTCTGTGTTTTTCCAAAGCATCTAATAATAATTTTCATTATATCTTTTATTCTCTGGAGCTCATGTTTTTCTCAGAATGGCCATACATAGTCCCCTCTCTGTTGCATCAAATATATTGTCATTTTCTACAAAGAAAAGGTTTTCTTCCTGAAGTTATGTTACATACAACATAGCCAAATACTGGAGTAATAAAAAGAGATACATTTTTATTTTGTATATCTTAAAGAAAGAAGAGCAGTAAAAAAAGAGATAAAAACAGTAAAATAGAAAAACAGAAAGAGAGAAAAACAGTAAAATACACCATTTTCATCATTTTTTCTTCATAAACTTTGTTTAGACTAAAGAGTGCTACTGTAAGATTTATTCAGAAAGAGCTGGATTCTCTGCCAGTTTCTGCTAAAGCAGTAATGTTTGCCCAAAATTAACTTATTCAGATATTACTTGCAATTAGAATGCGTAAGTAGAATATAAGACTAAAAGAACAAAGATTTCCCTCCTGACCTGGAACACTTTCAGATCATTTTACTAGCCTTCATTCTTGTTAACCTTCTTCATACCACAAGCAAATTCACAAATCCCAAATATAATCTCAGAAAATATTTCTAGAACTAAGAGCCATAGCTGACATATTTATGTTAACAAAAGCATTCTACGCTGTTCTTGTCATTCCACTTTTCCTATTCTTTTTCCCCAGCTTTTTCCATTACTCTTGCTGCTACAGAATTTTCAGCAACAATAAAATAATAAATGTGAAGAGTAATGAAAATTCAACAAATCCAATATGTGTATCCAAGCACTTCTTTATTTTACAGGTGAATTAAGTATGTCATTTAAGCACTTCGCACTGTATCTATTGACTGAAATCAAGCCCTCAGACAAGTGGATTCTAGTTGAAAATGTGAGATCTTCTTAAATACATTGAATTAGATGTCAACACAAACCTATTTCAATATACTACGCAAAAATATAACGTACCTCTTACTGATTTTCCCAAACAGTTAAATTTTCACATAATCCATTACTTAAACAAAGTCCACTACTGACCACAGTAAAACAAAACCTTCACACACCTCTATCAACAAGGACAACAGTCATTTGGGTCTCATTCTTGATGTTTTTACAAATACTCCTAAAGCTACTTAACCCTCTAAAAAAAGTTGTTTCCTGTTACATTCAGACCTTTCCTGACCTTCAGTAAATAAAATGTTGACTATTAAAACGTTCAACATTCTCTTTAGGATATCATCTATGGAATAATATAAATTTACAAAGCCTCATTTTTCATTATTTTAATGTAAGATTGAATGAACAAATATACAGTTAAAAGTGACGGCTAAATAGTGTTACAATAACTAACCAATCCTTGAACCTTGAATGAGAAAAGTAACATCTCACGAAAGAGTCTAACTTATTATTTTCTTCAAGGACTTTCTTAGATTTGTCCTGGGCACATTCAAGGGCCTGAAGGTACTGAAGCGATATGGAATAAAGTCACAAATTTATCAAAATAACCATGCTTTTTCAACATTACCTACATAAAGATATCTAGGTGTTTTTTTAACAGATAATTCATCCTTACTGCTCTTCTTGAAACTATATGAAATTTATCGAAGTCTCTATCTAAAGCATACACATTGCACTAATATTAGCTATGTATCATGGGGCTAATAGCCATGTATAAATTTATGCACTGTTAAGCATTATGCTAAGTCAGGGTCATAATGATAGAGCATAGTAGCTCATGCTACAATATTTCAAGAAATGTATATATATATTACTTGGATTTATCCCTGGTATTTATACAAACTGGGAGAAGAAGCTCTTGAGAGCCGCCCTGCAGAAAAGGACTTGGGGTTTCAGGTGGACAAGAAGCTGGACATAATCCAGCAGTATTCACTTGCAGCCCAGAAGGCCAACTATATTCTGGGCTGCATTAAAGAAGGGGTGGCCAGCAGGAAGAGGGAGGTGATTGTCCCCCTCTAATCAGCCCTTGTGAGGCCCAATCTACAGTACTGTGTCCAGACCTGGGGCCCCCAGTACAAGAAAGTCATGGAAATCTTGGAATGAGTCCAGAGAAGGGCCACTAAGATGATCAGAGGGCTGGAGCACCTCTCTTGGGAAGAAAGGTTGAGGGAACTGGGCTTGTTTAGCTTGGAAAAAAGAAGGCTCTGGGGAGACCTCATTGTGGCCTTCCAGTAGTTGAAGGGAGCGTATAACCAGGAAAGGCAATAGCTGTTTACGAGGGTGGATAGCGATAGGACAAGAGGGAATGGTTTTAAACTGAGACAGGGGTGATTTAGGTTAGATATTAGGAGGAAGTTTTTCACTTAGAGGATGGTGATGCACTTGAACAGTTTGCCCAGAGAGGCTGTGCACGCCCCATCCCTGGAGGCATAAAAGGCCAGGCTGGATGTTGCTATGGGCAGCCTGGTCTGGTGGTTGGTAACCCTGCACATAGCAGGGGGGCAGAAACTGAATGATCATTGTGGTCCCTTTCAATGCAGGCCATTCTATGGTTCTATGACTCAATGAAAAAACAGTTCTCATGATTTTTACAGGGTGGCATAGAAATCTGACTTTTGCTAGATTAGACACTTTTTCTGTAGCTTATGTCTCCCATGAGAAATACAGTTAGTTTACCTAAAAGAAGCAACTCAGTGAACAAAACACCTCAGACACAAATAAAGGCAATGGCAATTCATATCCAGTATTTATACTTTGGAATCAGGTAATCTTAAAGGTCAGTTCCATATATGAAACAATCAGCATGAGAGAACTATTCCAAAACAATGATCAACCGCAACTCTGCTCCTCTGGAATGAACTCTGAATGCCATTATGTGAGACTGATCCTTGCTGTAAATTCCTTTCCTATTTTTCTGGCATCTAGCCTCTAGTAGAGCACTAGAATGACAAGTGAAAGGATGTTTGTTTGTCGTTCAGTGCCAGCCTCTAGGGAGGCTGCTGTCAGCTTCCTTTGCTGCTCCAGGCTTGAGGGCCATGCCACCCACAAGGCTTGAATTCATGGGGCAGGCACAACACAATTAGAATCAGAAACTGCTTCTAGCAACTCTGGCACCATCTTCCCTGTGCTCAATGCGCATCCCACTCCCTTTTCTTTGCCTCACACTTCTAGTACTGTTGATGAGGCTGGGCTAAGAGCCACCACTTTTCAGCCCCCTCTGTTTCACAGATCCCATTCAGAAAGATTTCAGTAGAGGCTGTCTATTTGCTACTATCAGCATTAATAACAGCAGGTTTCAACAGCACAGCTTTGTAATTATTTGCCAGGAAATACCAAATGCTCACTAAAGCTTATATTCACAAATACTGAGAGAATACTGGAAAACTTTTTGAAGAGGAATGAATTAGTATCAAAACTGAACCTGCTGAATTTCTATAAAAATTATAAAACAGTATTTCATTAATAGTGCATATCCTAGAGATTACAATACTTAAAAATTAAATAAATGAGAAGTATCTTTTCCCTACAAACAAATAAAAAATGTTGGCCATGTTCCTCCTGCTATGCTGTCAAGATTCAACCTTAAATCAGATTAATTGTACTACAAGAATAAAGTCCAAAGTTGTGAGAAGAGATGAAAATAGATTACACAGATGTCTATTCACTAACGTACAAACCATTGTTAACAAGAGCAAAAAACTTATTTCCTGAGCACTGTATAAAACATCAGAGTCTGGAGAAGGGCAGACAATATAACAATAAAGAACAAACTACAGAGAGCTCATATCACTTCTTTTAGGGTGAAGACAATGGACCCAACTGTTCTGCAAGAATAACATTACTGTGAGGCTATCACCTATGGTAAGCCACATCAGGGTGTTGAAAACTGAAAAAAATCTAGCTTATTAAAAAATAAAGTGTAAAGGACAGATCCAGGGAGCAACAAGCTGAAAAGTCTCATCTCAGTCCCCATAAAGACCAAGGAAAAACACTTGCTTTGAATGCGTTTCCAGGCACTTGACTTTCAAGGTGAAATACTCAGCATAGACCTACCTACCTATATATATATATATGTATGTATTTTGTTGTTGTGCCTCAAGGTTATTCATAATATATGCAACCTGTTTGTTGATTCAAAATGGGAACTCTCTCTCAAGAGAAATGATTTTAACTTATAAAGCCATCAAGTTCAAAGCCTTTTTATGCTCTCTTGCTGCTATTGGTCCTTTTCCAATTATGCTATGTAAAGACATCATCAATAATACAAAATATGATATTAAAAATATCATGAATCAGCAACCCTCATTTATATATGATGCTGACTTACATACAAATCAAAAAGCATAGAAAAAACAGTCATTATATGAGTATGAAAAATAGTATGAACATTTAACACACATTGTCTTCAACAGCCATTATACAGCATCATTTGTATGCAATCTAATAATACAGAAATAATGTATTTTCTGAAGAACACTACTAACATGCTTTACTGATTCTATTGTCAATAGGTTTATAAGATATGTAAGAACAGAATTTTATGTTAGATAAAAGAATAAGGAGATAGTTGCTAATAAACAGAAAACAAAAAAAGAAAAAAGCAACGTCTGCAAGCACACTGGGAATTTTAGTGAGATAAATAAACTCATTCTTCAAGATTATCAGATACATGATAATAAATTTTGATCACTGACATACTGCAACAAGATTTTGATGGCTGAAATACCATTACAATTCTTAAATTATCTAATTCCAGTTATTGAAAAATGTTATCATAGGTATTCTAGAGGTACTGACTCTGATATATCTTATTTAAAAGACAAATACCTTCTCCAAGCCTTTAGGAAAATCATTTTGTCTTCCAGTATGTAGCTGTAAAAAATTACCCAATCACTCTAAAAGAAAATGAGGTATCTGAGCACCTCATTATCATTTTTAACTTTTGACACTATACTTGGTCAGGTCCCAAAGCTTCTCCAGAGGGTAAAAAAGAAAGAACAAGTCTGCACTGACTGAAAGTTTCTATCATGTTGTATTTCATTACAAAACTCACCCATCAAATGCTAGAGCTTTCCCCATCTTGTTTGGCACCTCTGAAACATGAGGTAAAAGTACACAGCCCTGTCTGCAGGCCACTGTATATCCTGAGATGCTAGGGCTGAAGTCATATCCTTACGTGACAAAATAAGTATATTCCACTTCTGCATCCCCAAAGTTGAGTCACAGGTGCAAAAGGTAACTGAATAGTCGTATTAGCTTCTCTATGTAAGTACATATTTAAAAGTTGATGGTAAACAGAAACCAAGTGTTACAAGAAATGAAGTTCCATATTTAAGGATAAACTAAGAAATATCATTATCTTTTCTACTTTTTTTTTCTCTCTCTCTTTAAAAGAGCTTAAAATTGACAATACAAAGAAGTTTTTATTCATTAATGTATTTGTTTATCCCTTTCTGGAACCATTTTCCCTCATTAATTTTTGTGCATTATCCTCTTGTTACTAAAGAAACAAATTTATTTTTAAATTAAATAAGAGAAACTGCTCCTGACAGGCATAGCTGTATATGTAAAACAAGGAAGTCAGGAGGATCAGATAATGGAGTTCTACAATACTGTGGAAAGACATTTTGCACCATTAGCACCTTTGAGCTAATATTCCCACCAATAGCCTCATGTTCAATAGCCACAGTTTCAGTGTAGTCATTAAGTAGAGTAAAGCAAGAAAAATTTCAATGTGAAGAAACAATCCTCAAAGAAGCCATTGTATCCTCACCATTATTTTTTCCTCTCTTCTTATTTAGGCAGCATCTACATAAGGAATCAGTGAAACAGATAAGCCATACTGCCCAAATGGCTGAGAACTTCTAAAGAGAACAATAGACCAGATACCATAGTATAAATCTAGTTCTGAGTAACATATATGATCTGCTTTACAGATGGTGAACAACATTTTTCTCATTGTCTGCAGATGCTGCTTTTCTTAGACAGAGATACTAATTTAATAGTTGTGATTAAAAATGCAAGAGGAAGCTCACTTTAACTAGTTTCACTTGGGATGTCATTGCTATCTTTGCCCACTACAGTAAATTTATTTACATATAAGGCAGCAGTTTGTAGCTCATTTGTTTAATGATTACTTATCTGTCACTGAGCTCTGGGGAAATTACAAATCTAGTAATAAAGTGTACAAAATACTTTACATGTCCGAATGAATGACCTGAAGTAGGTAACTGTGTTTTGCCTTTGGTCAGTCTTTCATAAAAAACAGAGGTAGATATTCAAAAAAAGCCACAGTACAAACATGATAACAAGGCATTGTACTGGAAATATTATTCAATCATCTGCAATCATAAGGTAGCTTAAATACAGAATACTACAAATAGATGGAATCGTTCAAAATTTCACAGTCAGCTGTGAAATATCTTCCCCACTGAGGGAAGATATTCAGAATGACATTCTAAACAATCATCACATGTGGGGCTTCTCAATGTACATAGTTATTTAGCTACAAAATCAGTACCTGGAAAAACATCCTGTCATCCCAGAACAAGCTGGGAAGGGCTTAAACTAATGATATATTTTCTGTGAATTCCATCTACAGCCATTTCACATTTACTAAAATCTTTTGTTCCACCAATTTGACACAAACCCAAAGTACTTCATGACATAACAGGATGTTAAGTGTACTCTTTTTTTCTTCAGGTAAGAATTGTTAATATGTCTATATGTCTACATATATAACATATTGAGAGAGAATTACACATTACACATAAGCATTTAATCATTCAATAGTGAAGCATATGTACACTGCTGAAACCAGAACTAACAATACAGAGACTTTATTGGTACTTGCCTTTTCAAAACATACTATTTAACATTTTCTCATTCCTATTTGATTCACAGATCAGTATTACTAAAACATTTACCTCTAATATTTTGCTGCTTTTAGAAATAATCTGTAACTGTATCTGCATGAACACTAAGTGCATAAAATTTTGCATGCACCTTTTAGAAGTGATATCTTAATTCCTAGTACAACTACTACAATGACAACAGGATAATTATTTGGCAAAAGGGCGAGAACAACTGTAAGACTATCTCCATTCTACAGCTTTAACTAAAACTTCAGTTTGTAATAGCATAAGAATGGTGAACTGAACTGGAGATTTTTAAATTTAATTGCTTAACTACGTCAAGCATGCTGCTACTCCGAACCCTTAAAAAATATTAATAAAATTTTCAAAGCTCCCTCAAAACTATTTCTGGCAGTATCTATTCATGGGGAAGATCATATATTCCTTGACAGAACCTAATCTGTGTTTCCTAGTAGGCTTACCTATGGATTGAATTATCTGAAGTAAAACATTCCCAATGACAAGAACCTGTGATATTTCATCTTATTCTGTGAATGCAGCATTCTCCAAAGGAGCTAAAAAAGAAATATCAGTTAAACAGACTGAACACACTGGTACAATAAATAACCACGGAAAGAACAAACAAGACCATTTGCCCAGTTTTAATTGATTAATAGATCCCACAACAGAAATCAAAAGAGCAAGCCAGTTTTGCTAGAACTCCAATTACTAGTCAACTGAATCCTGTCAGCAACTCACAGGGTTGATAATCAGATAAGCAAGTTCAAAGAGGAGTATTTAGATGGACTAAAATGGCTTAGCACTTAGACATTTAAATTTTCCTCCTGCAGCACTCTAATCAAGACAATGTCATTACAATAGGTATTACTTTAACATCAGAACATTCTCCCTAATCAAAACATTTCAACATAAAACAACATAGAATATGCAAGTATAATGAAAAGCACAAGAACTGTTAAGACGTGGCTTGCATTGAAGCAAAATAAACATGTAAATGCCTCTGTTGTAAGTGTCTGAAAGTACTGCTATGAAGACTTTTGGAGTTTTTGGCTGCCTAAGCTTGTATGACGAATGCTGAAAGTCAAAAAAAAACATGCAGCAGTTGAACTAAGAAAGTACCCCCAAAAGAAGGCCAGAACAGGGAGAAATACATCCCTTGTGGTGAGTAATAACATTTAACATGGTGAGCAACAACCATGCTCATTAAGTAACAGCTACTGTTCTCAGACAACACAGAAAATGAAGAATACCCTGAATAGATTGAAAAATGGGCTGCAGGCTCTATGTCACTGCAGTCAACATTAATAATACAAATGGATGAAGAGAGATCTTAAGTCCACTAGCTGAAACCCTGAGATGTTTTGAGCACTCAGTGAGAAAGATGGGCTGCTCCAAGGTACACAGTGCTGTAACATAGTTAGGAATAGACCCTGATACCTGAAATACAAGCATAAAGCTCCTGGATTAATATGTGTTTGCTTTTCCTGCAGTGTAGTAAAAACAATCAGGCAGCAAAAAAGGGAAAACAATCAAACAAAAAAACCACCAATACTATTTTGCTTCCTTCTCTCTGCAAATAATCCCCTACACTCATCTGAAAACCAACTCAATAGACTGCCTTTCCATATTTGAACCAGTCAGAGATCTGAGTAGAAACTAGAATCAGCTCTATATCTTCTACATTCTAGTTCAGATGTATCACGGATGACTTTGAGACTATGGCAGTACACATCAAATGAAACTGATTAACACTATTTAGATAAATATGAACAATTAAGTAATCTTATATACTTATGACAAAGTAAAAATGCATCATATAAATAACTTAATAGCAAGATTGCAATCACTTATGTCCATAAAAACTGAAACAATTAACAAGCTCCTATTTTTCATTTGTTCCCATTTTGATATTTGCTAAAAAATTAGAAAATTTAGATATCATCTTGAGATCTACATGAGTTGCATCTCATTCAATACAATAAGAATGATGTCACATGTAGCTTAAGAAGACTGAATTAGAGTAGTATACATTCTACAGTAGTACTCTAACCTTGCAATATCACCACCGGAATTGGGTTCCATTGTTTGGGTAGGCAAGTCTGGAGATCACCTGCTTTAGGGAAAGACGTAGTTACCCTGCAACTGGAAAAGTAATTTCACACCTGTCTTTGTCTGTTTGTTTGTTTAAAGAAAACTCAGCCAAAATTAATTTCTTAGGAAAATATTTGCAAGCTTAACTACGTCCCCTGTGCCAAACAACAAATGTAGGCTTTAGTTAATCTCCACTTGTGCTTCCCAGCTACAGCTTTAAAAATGTGACACTCTTTCAACAAATATCAGTAAGATTTAGATTTGTTCATTGAACTTATATTTAAAGGGAAAATAAAATCCAAAATTCAAAATACCACTAATTACTTGCACTACTATAAACTTTGCCTAATCAGTTTTCTTCCCAATAAAAGTTCTGTGTTAGCTAACAAATTTATATAGTCTTATGATACTTCTTTTCTATCTCAAAAAGCTCTCTGGGCTTCTAGTTTCTCAAACACTAATTCTAGCATGACTTTCATTTAAGTGCTTTTATCCATCCCTTAAGAAATACTTCTCTTGTGACTTCCTTTTATCCTACTTTGCAGATATTAAATAAATAGCATTGACAACTCTGTACATTCTAATTACTTTTTACCTTGACAAAAACTATTCCAAAATGAAATGAAATAAAATGTAAATAGTTTCAGACAGAGCACATTTTGATGATAACACGTCTATAAACAAGACAAGTAGTTTAAACCAAACCCACACAAAACCAGAAATCAAAGATTGAGGAAAGTCAAAAGATATCTCAAGTAAAAGAAAAATAATTTGAAAGAAACTTCAGATGTTTTCTCCTCTAATACAAAATTATAGCACTGAGCAAAATTAAGATTGCCCAGCTATCCTCATCACTTGTAGAATTTTTTTTATTTAGACATGGCACCAATACTAAACATAAAACCTCACATGAAGTAAATATTGCCCATGACACATTATATCCTAAACTTCTAAAATTTAAAAAAATAAAAATAAATCAGTAGTTAGCTTTTTTTAGTCACTTACTAAGAAAACCCGAATGTTGCAGTGAAACAAAGGAGTGGAAACACCCTTCACCTAACACACATCAGCAGTAACTATAAAACAGCTCAGATACAGTGGTCTTGCTTGATCTATAGTACATTCCTTTCTTCTCTATTAATACATCCAGGTATAGCTTGCAATCTTTGTTACATGATATATGCAGATATCCCTCCTGCCCTTCCATTTTCACAGCAGCTAATCTAGCCCAAATTCTAGCTGTACTTTGGAAGACCCGTACAGCAGCTTCTGTATGTGAGCCAGATATCTTTTTTGGCCCTTCGATTCCTCTGTTTATGTATACACATCCTAGTTTCATCTTCTTTTCCCTGTTTCCTCAGTTGACACATTTTCTTATGTGTAACACAGCTGCTATCCTTAACTTCATTTTTCATGAAAAATCTGAGTAAAGGCATACAAAAACATTGTATTGCATACAAAGTATTGCATACTTTTTACTAATATCTTTCATCACTACATATTAATTGTCAACGCTGCTGCATATGAATAGTCTTCTTCAGGGAAATTAATGAAGAATTTTCTCCAAATGGCTGTCTTCCAATGTTTCTTAAGAAAAAAAGAGCAAAGTGCTTTTTCATAAGAGCAAAGACTGTGGCCTCAGCCTCACTGCTAGTAACAGCAGCTATCAGGAAAGGAGCAATTCAGCATGCAGTTCTCACTAAGAGAACATAATCTGTCAACCCCTGAAAGTACTAACAATCACTGATGAAGCTTGAAGAAAAAAAATAATTGAATATGTTCAAAGGCAGCTCAGCAGAGAAATCTGTATTCTGAGCACAAAATAAAGTCTGAAATACCTGTATTTCATTAGATTTGTAATGCACAAGCATGTCACCAACTGTTTAGTGTCTTGAAGAAATTGTTCTTACATGCACTTTAACTCAGACTAATTGACCACTTTCTTGTAGATCATTAGAGGCTGCACTGTTTTGAAATAGTATATGACATCTTCACATGCAGTCTGGTATGAAGTTCCCGCTTTGTATGGGAAACTTCAATCAACTTTGACTGTTTGCACTATAAGACATTTCACAATGCATCCCCTGTAAAAAACTAAGACAAGGAGCAAGATTTCTATTTCTAAATGGCTCCCTGAAAGTTGTAATGGATTCTCTCCAACTTCAGACATTCCAAAAGTGCAACAGGATGAAGTTCTGCAGTGAGAAATCTCAGCAGACCAGGAGTAAGCAAAGAAAATCCCCTTCCCTTTGTTAGAATAATACTGGAAATGGAAAAATTACTATAAAATTGAGACTAACATCCAGTCTTCTGAAAGACAAAAAGTCTACTGTCTAGTAATACTGCTTTAGCAGCACCTTAAAACTAAATGGGCACTACCACATTTTCAAAATTTACTGTACTAATCACCGCGTCTCTGTTATAAGTTGTTATTCATCTAATGAATTTTCCTTGACATTTTTATTTTATATTTTAAAAGCACATTTTGCCCATTTCATTTTTATGACATACTGTGCCATTCCTCAGTTTGGATAATCTAATGTTTCTCTCTTTCTCCATACTCTTTCCTTTCTTGGCATATATTTTTTGTAAAAGCTAAGATCTTTTGATGCTTATCTAAAACCAGATGCCTAAGAGACAATTAAGCACAGCACCATCATTAGCAGATTTTATTCCAATAAAATACAGTAGTTTCTGCTTTCAGCTTTAAACACCCAAATAATTTTGAGTGTTACACCAAGTAATCAGTACTGCCTAAATTATTTGTTTTCTCTTATTGCAGATCCTTTTTCAAAACTTTTTTCAAAACTTTGCTTTCCTTAAAGTGTAAACACCTACAATGGAAAGCTGGACATGAACCAGCACTGCACCCTCACAGCCCAGAAAGCGAACTGTATCCTAAGCTACATCAGAAGTGTGACCAACAAGGTAAGGGAGGTGATTCTGCCCCTCTACTCTGCACTGGTGAAGTCTCACCCAGAGTGCTGCATCCAGATGTGGAGTCCTCAGTATAGGAGGGCCATGGACCTGTTGGGAGCGTGTCCAGAGAAGGGCCACAGAAATGGTCCAGGGGATGGAACACCTCTCCTATGAGGATAGGCTGAGAGAGCTGGGGTTCTTCAGCCTGAAGAAGAGAAGGCTGCAAAGTGACCTCTGAGTGACCTGTCAGTATCCAGAAGGGAGCTGTTAGGAAAGAAGGGGATAGACTCTTTAGTAGAGTCTGTGGTGACAGAATAAGGGTGAAAACAGCTTCAAGCTTGGGGAGGGTAGATTTAGGTTGAATGTAAGGGAACAGACTTTTACAGTGAGGGTGGCGAAGCACTGGAACAGGTCACCCAGTGATGTGGATGATATCCTGTCTCTGGAGACTTTCAAGGCAAGGCTTGATAAAGCCCTGGGCTGCCTGATGTAGCTGTGGTGTCCTTGTTCACCGTGGGGTAGTTGGGCTACATGGCCTTCAAAAGTCAGAGAATTACAGAATTGGAATCACAGAACTGTAGGCGTCAAAAGGGACCTTCAGAGATCAACAAGTCCAGCCCCCCTGCAGAGCAGGTCCCCTACAGCAGGCTGCACAGGTAGCCATCCAGGCAGTTCTTCAGTATACCCAGAGAAGTAGAATCCACAACCTCCCTCGGGCAACCTGTTTCAATGCTCCATCACCCTTACTGTGAAGAAATTTTCTCACATACTGGTGCAGAACTTCCTATGCTCCAGTTAATGGCCAATTCCCTTTGTCCTGTTCTCATAGGACAGGAAAAGAAGTTGGCCATGTCTCTTTGACTCCCACTCTTAAGATATTTAACAGAAAGGATCCTATGATTCTATCAATATAAGATTTCTGGTAACACCTTAGAACTATTTCTATAAACACCAGACAATAGAAACAGATACCTAACTGTTAAAGAAATTATGTTGTCCTACTTTCACAACCTTATTGCACCCTAACATCTCCTTTCCAATCCACAAAAGCATTCTGTTATCTCAGTCCCTCAGGTCCTATGGCAGGTTATTATTGCCTTTAATCTCAAACTGAGGAGATTTGGTCCTTGCCGGGATGACTGACAAAGGATAATGTCAGTTGCTGCAGGAAACTGCTGATGCTTCACTACATGACACACAAAGTCAATGTTGAACTTGTGTAGAAATGCTGTATTAGAAAGAACTGTGCTGCCAGCAGCCTTTTTCTTCTATGGGACTTAATAGCAAAGGCTTGGCTGTTTGTCTAAATTCTTGGTAGCTAAGATTACAACTGAAATAACTCTTTCCATATAAAAATAGAAGATCAGCTTTTTGATGTCCAATTAGGAAATAACATTCTGTATTCTTGAGATTCCGCTGTGTTTCAAGGACAGTAAGTACCTTCAATTTGCCTTAAAATAGAATTATATTATTGAGCACTAATATCTGCCATATTCTGAGAAAGGGATCAGTTCAGTTGTACAGCCTACAGTGCAATGTATTTTGGTATCCTTCCAAACAGAAGGCAATTTGTAAACTTCAACCTTTTCATAGTCCTTCTTTCACTCTGTTAGTTTTCAAATTAAGCACTGTTATAAGTGCTCTATACTGACTGCTCGTACTCTCCAAGCAGTTTTGCCTTTTCTGATCTAAAATTTTCTACAGTACTTTACTGAAGCTTATTTTAAAGTCTAAGCAGAGCTAAAGGGAAAGAAGACCAAATTAAATGTACTCTTTTTTAGTACCTATAAACCAGTCTCTACATTTATCACACATCTATTACTTTAAGTACCTCTAAAACATTATGCTAAAGCCAATAAAAGGTTTTCCAGAGATTTTCCTGACCTTCGGACTAGACTTCACCATTAATTTCTTTACTCATATTATGAATAAAATTAATATAAAGGATTGCACTCGATATATGCAGGAAAAGAGACTTTGAACATACAACTAAATATACCAAGTTGGTCTTCACACGTTCAGCATAAGTTTAGTCACAATTTTCATATTATTCTGAATTTTAACACAAAAAATGGCTCATACTTTGAGAAATAGGATAGATACTGTTTGCCACAGACCAGCTGTATCTAAAGCTTAATTCTTTACAAAATGTTGAGTAGCAAAATTTGTTTTATTAAAAGAAATTCCAAATTAGGTTATACTTGTATCACTGAAAACACACTTTCTCTACTTTTCAGTCTATCTATATTGCTTTCACTATTGAAATGAAGCATGTTTCTAAACAACTTTTATTTAAAACGGCACTCCAAATGCAATAAGATAACGTGCATTTGACTGCCAGTACAAACCTAAAATCCCTGCCCAAGGAAAACTCAGAACCGAGAAGACTGCTCAAGATGAAACCAGCTACAGCCTCACAGTTACAAACAGAGATACTAAAGGTTTCAGATAAAAAAAGATTATGGATAACTCAGTTATATTTGTGTAACTCTGCTTTGATTCTAAAAGAGATATAATATATACATGGAAAAGGAATTAGTCTTTTTCAGTCAGTCCTCTTTGTATGACCTTTACTGGAAATGTTGACATACAATTTGATTCTGATTTATCTTGCAAATAGCACAGTTTTCACAGCTATCAATCAGAAAGAACATAATAAAACAGGCCTTCAGTAGTAAAAACTACTATCCTTGTACAAAATGATGGCTCAGTGCAGCAGAAGCAATGCTGATGGCATTTCTTAGTCAATTTTGATATACCATAAAACTAAACTCTAGAAATAGTCTGCAGTATTTCCTTCTCTGTCATTTAAATTCTGCAATAAACTAGTTGCTTATCAGATTACTAATAAAATCCTCATGCTTTTACCACGTGTCTACCTAGCAGCACTACAAAGTGATGCAATCTTAGTTACAGAGACAAACAAGCATAAGATTCCACTGGCCTGATTCAAAACTGCTTTTCTGCAGTTTCATGAGAGAAGGATCAGAATAAAACAAGAGTAATACTTCAGCAAGTAAATAGTAAGAGACACCAGCAAAAATATATCACCCAATAGGCTCCAAACTTTCTAATTCATCTCCAATATGACCTAATAGTATCAACTCTCCTGTACACCAACAAATAGATACAAATCGAGATTCAAAAAATATTAGACTTATCATTTCTGCAAAATCCTTTAAGGACATTAGAGAAGAAAAATAGAAATTATGGTGATATACAAACTTATTCAAAGCAAAAGGAACAAAACTACTTTAAAATATCTGCCATATAATAACCATATTTCTTCTAGAGAGCAAGAAATAGGAAAAGTTGAGAGAACTTTGGAGAAGAGGAGGCTATGGCTCTCTAAAGCTACCTGAAAAGAGGTTGCAGTGAAGGGAGTGTGACAAGTGATAGGACACAAGGAAATGACCTGAAGTCGCAACAGAAGAGGTTTAGATTTGATGTCAGGAAGTATTTCTTCATAAAAAGAGACATTAGGCATTGAAAGAAGCTCTACGGGAAAGGAGTGAAGACCCTATTCCTGGAGTTACTTAAGAGATATGGAAATAGCATTTACAGACATGTTGCAGTAGTGGACATAGTAGTAACAGATTATGTGTGAGTTTGACAATCTTATGGATCTTTTCTAACCTAAATAATTATGTGATATACATCTTAATATATAGCATTATTTTTTAATATATGCCACTGATTGTGAAACGTTTACAGCCACAACAAAGATTACCTTTTATTTCATATCACTTAAATGACTGCTAAATGAAAAACTCAACACTCCATGTGCTGAGCTCCTTTCTGCCATCCAGGATGGATTTTGTAAGCTCAGCATATTGTCATATCTGACAGCTATGGGCCTTCGGTCAAACTTCCTCTGGCAATGCAGTTCTTGTAAGGGCAAAATGTGCATGCTTGGCACTGGAAACTGATCATGCTCCTAAAGAGGATGATTGTTACTATAAAATAAGGACTACAACATTAAACTTCAAAAAGACACCCTTATAAAATCATATTTTTTGTCTCCATCTCCAGTCAGACCCAAGAACAGATAGCTACACAGGTATACACTCAGAGTTCTTCAGAAAGGAAAGAAGCAGACCAATGACCATTCTTCACTGTTTCTTCCTTCAGATGGAGAGTCCTAAAATACTGAGCAGCTTCTTTTGGTAATCCATCTTTCTTCATACAGTGGGCTACTAATTTTTCTGTTCTTAGTATTTCTTCTCTTTCTACTATATTATGATAAGAAGGAAGAAGAGTGACAATATGAACAAGGTACCAAATAGAATTACACAGGAACTATGTCTTTCAATTTACTTTCTACTGCTTCTTAATAGTTGCTAACATATAATTTGACATTTTTGCTTTTTTCTCTCTTGTCAGCCAGCTTCTTAGATTTAAATTAACATAAAATTTTCATAGCACTCTTCATTTGTTTATTTTAGAAGAAACGAAGAAACCTGCCCAATACAAAAATCACAGTTGGTTGAGAAGCTTTTACTTTTCTTTTTACTTGGTGCAGGAATAGTAATCAACAAAAGGAGCTGAGAGGAAAAAAAAAAAAAAAAAAAGTAAAACTTTTCTCCAGCATCACATTATAAACAGTCTCTGCACCAAAAAAAAAAAAAAAAAAAAAAACAAAAAAAAAACACCACACAGTTTAATTCTGTCCTTGAAAGACTAACATCTTCCTTGTCGCACAGTTTCTGGTTGTTCATTTATTTATTTATTTTCTTTAAAGGAAAGAAAATGAAATCAGTATCTATGGTTACTTTTTAAAAACATCACAGCTTTGAGACAAGTTACTTTCAAAACAATACAGTGAATGTATGTGGTGCAGAAGTAGTAATGGCTATGTTCTGTAATTCAGCATCTGAATTCTGAACGCATGTGAACTGGACTACTTGCAGGGAAAAACAAACAAACAAAAAAAAAAAAAAAACAACCACTGTTCATCAAAATGAACTGAAACTTTATTCACGGGAATAAGCACTTCCATTACTTTGCCCTCTCTTCTCCATTCAGTGGAATTATCCCACAAGGTTATAAACAAGAGAAAGAAGAGTAAATACAAGAGAATGCTCAAATGTAATTTCAACAGCATTATATTGCAACTGCAGTTAAAAACATAAGCCTTGAATCTCCACTGTTTTCAATTCACTGACAAACAGCATCTGAAACTAGAATTATAAATACACAGCATCGAAATAAACAAATCACAGCTACCAATGAAAAGAATTAAGTCTTCACTATTGCCATTTTACTAGGATTGCACACCTGGCAAAAGAACCAGCGTTCACAGTAATCTTAATAGTTAAGTGCATGGCAAGGTACATTCCTGAACCTGGAAAGACATGCCATTCATTAGACATGCCATTCATTGTGAAAGTTTTGTAGCTTAAGTTCCATAACGGCAAAGCTTATGTGAAGAAAGAATCTGCCAAGTACTACAAGTAACTTTCCTCCTATACTCTGCTGTGCAGCATAGAAATCTGACTGTACGTGTGGTGTGATTGTCTTAATTTTTAAAAAGAATGAAGGAAAAATCTTCACATCTTATCCAACAGCATAACTTCAGAACCTCTTAAAGAGTTTAGTCAACCACTCTCAATTCAACATCTTCAAGTATTCAACAAGCTTCTATATAGAAAACGTTATTTCACAATGTTTTTTTTAAATACCTAGACACGCTGAAATTCAAAACATGACTCAGACATGTTCATTTCACCAGTTTTCCAAATCCAAATGCTTATTTTGCACTAGGAAAAGGACGGTGACATTTTTTAAAAAGATTACCAATTGCACTACAATTAAGCTCATCAAAAACAAGTTTGAAAAATGCTGTTATAGACAGAATGACAGGTTCTGTAACAGGTTTCATATCAGCACCAGTTTGGAAGTGAACATGGAAGAAACAAGGAAGACAAAAAATGACTCAGTTTCAAAAATTTCCTTTAGCCTTCAGGAAAGTCATAAAATAATAAAATACCTGAGTTATAAGGGACCCACAGGGACCATCAAGTCTAACTCCAGGCTTCTCTTTTTTTCCCTCCTCTTGGTATCTATGAAGCAGTTCTGTAATATCAGCTTCAACTACCTCTGTAGCAAACCTAAACAAGACATAATTTCAAAGCACATGAAGGTTGCATTCCAAAATTAAGACTCAAGCTACTCACCCTCTGGCTAACCCTGGAGTTACTGAAAACTACAAGTTCTGCTTAATGTCCTTCTTCAGAAAGAAAAATAGAAGTTCAAAATTGTTGTAAGAACACAGATGATCACTGCGAACTTAATTTTTTTTTCTCCTCATACACATATCCGCTGCTAAAAAACTGTAGAGACAGAGCATCATTCCTAAGTTTAAGGAATTCTATCCACCATCATTCCAAAATACTTCTTCAGCTCACCATTTTCAGGGTCCATTATATTTGCTAAGGTTTTGTTAATAAATTCATTATTTTAGTTTTGTTTACATTGAATTTCCACATTTTTCATACATCTAAATTATTACAAGTACATGATGTGAGATACAAACTTAACTGAGGTACCGCAACAGAACAAAAGTGACACAGCCAACAATGGACTACTGATATAGAAACAGAGTTACGCTCAGAAAGCCATCCAATTTATTTCTTTGTAAGATGTTATGGATAGTGTTCCTCGCCATAAAGAACTACTGTCTTTTCAATATCTAAAAACAAAAAGAACAAAAAGCTGAAGCAAGAGTAAGAAAGAAATAATGTAGAAGACAAATCAGTGATGCACATCTACAGAGATGGAAGTTGTGTAAGCTGGGTGCAAACAGACAGCGTCTAGTTTAATCGAGTCACATTCAAAGCCATGAACCTATGAACAAGAAGTGCTGTTCTGTTCAAACAGGATAGTTATCAATGAATATGTAAGAAGAGGGAGATGACATTATAGGATAGAGGTCTCAATATAACTTCATTTGTAATGAATAGCAACAGAACTAGCAGACTTGACATGCAGGAGTCTGTTGATAAAACAGAAGAAATTCCATAAGCAAAGCAGCAACACAAAATTCATAATTAGTTTCATACTATTGATACCAGGATCTAATTTTTGAGGACTGAGGAAGAAAAAAAAAACACACCTTTGATTGATGGCTATTAAATGCTTCTATAAACTCAGTAACAGACCAATGAAGATAATAAGTTGAGCCACAGACTATTAGTGTCATAGAATATATGAAATCTCTAATAATTCAGAATGTTTTAAGGAAAACATACTAACAGCTATGTATTTTTAATTCAATCTGTACAGTTGTCATTAGATACAGAAGCACAAATGACATTCAGATTTCCCATTGCAATTTAAAATTTGCTTTTCCAACTTCCGTTGTTTCCCTTATTAGAAAGTTCATATTAGCACTTGAAGAGGGATGTAGCTACCTAAGCATTGTGTTACCTAGGAGATTCCACACATCTTCATAGGGCTGTCACATACGACAGAGCATCTAAGGGAAATCTCTAATCCTGCACTGTCAGGTAGAACAGAATAATTTACAGCAACTGAATTGAAACTAGATATCTGTGCTTAGCTGACTTGTACTCTAAATATCTAACTACAGTCATCTATTGTTTGCCTAACGTATCTTCCTTCTTAAATATACACAGGTAAGCAGCTTTATAATATAGCTAACATCAAGTAAAGCTGTTTTTCAACACGCATGCCGTGTACTGCTATGCTTCCAGAGCCCTTTAATATGGCATATATATTAAGCCATATATTTTATCTTCTTTAATGCCTCTTATCTGATTCCTCTTAAAACTCTTAACAATTTGATTATAAAGATGAAGAAAAATCCGAAAGAACGAACCAAAATACAAAAGCTTGCAAGCAATCTGATGAGAATCTAAATATTACATATAGACATAATCTTTGATACAAGGATTTAATGTCTTTGACAGCCAAGAATAAGGTTGGATAATTAATCTTTCTTCTTCACTCAACTCTGCTACTTTTAGAGAAAATTTGCCAAAGACACTGCTATAGATACTTTAGCTACTATTCTGTGGAAGTATCAGGTGCAATTGTGTTTTATTAGAAGATCAGATGGTTGCAAGTGACTCCTGAAGAAGTCCAGATTGGAGCAGAGGAATTGCAAAATGGTCTGCCAATAGCCAGCACTGTAAAAGTAATAGGCAACCCTGTGTGTGTGTTTGTCCATCAATGATGGGATTTTTTTTTCTTCTGTAAGACCCAAAACATGAAATCCCCTATTTGATCTTATAGATTTTATATATAATGATCCACTTTGAAGACTGTAGAGACAATTGCTGAACAGGTATATCTGCAAATTTGATTTCATTAAGAAGCAAAAGACAGTTGTGAATTGGATGAAGACTGTTTTCCCCATAATAATTATTCATTAAGGTGCAGCCTATAATTCACTAATTGCATATTACCAAAATAATGCCAAGCACAAGACAGCTTGTTAAACAAACAAAATTACCTTCAGAAGAAATTCCATGTCACATAAACATATGTTCATAATGACAGAAGAATAAATAGTTCAAAACCATCTTAAAACATCATGTTTTTAAAAGATTTTGCTACAGAGAGAAAAATACACATCCTAAGTTGTCAACATCATATTCAAGGCAGTTTCAATTTGTTATAAACTAGAGTAATCTCATAAGGAATCAGAATACTGAAAAGCTTCCCTCTTTTTCCCCCCACCCTACTTCATGCTCGAACAGTCATTTACCTCATCCAATTGCAGTGAGAACTCTTATCTGGAACAGAAAGAGCAGAGAAAGGAAAGACATCTAGGTCAATTCTTCTGATGTCTGACCAGAACATTTACCACTGCCATTTACCGTATTTGCCGTTTACCTCTGGGACAGCAGGAGAAGGCAACAGGGAAACTTAAAAGGAATTATTATGAATTATCCTGCAAGAAGGCAAGAAGGCCAACTGCCCAGCTGAAGTGGCTCTACACCAACACACAGAGGTTTGGAAACACATAAGGAGTTAGAAGAAATCATACTACTAGAAAAACATGACATAGTTGCCAAATTTGAAACTGCGTGGGATTCCCACAACTGGAGTGTTGCTATTGAAAGCTGCAAGCTGTTCAGAAAGGACAGGCAAGGCAGAAGTGCAGGAGTCCTTGCCTTCAAAATCAAGAAGCCAATAGTGTGTGAAGTGCTCCCCTGAAGAAAGGCCATAAGCAAGGTAAAAGCCTAAGGATGAGAGTTAAGAGACTGAAGCAAAAAAGGGAGCCTTTGGTTGGTTTCTACTAAAGGCTGCCTGATCAAACCTCCTTCCTCCAGCTACAAGAGACAGGATGATCACAGGCTTTCATCCTGCTGGGGAGCTTCAACCATTTTGACATCTGCTAGAAAAGTAGCACAGCAAGTTACAAGGCAATCCAGGAGCCTCCTGGAATACACTGACAATAAAGTTCTCGAGACCAGCAATTGATAACCCCACCAGGGAGGTGGAATCACTGGGAAACTGTCCTCAGGGACAAAGGAGTGGAGCAGAAATGATAGAAAGCTTTCCTTAGGGCACAAGACCTCCTCATCCCTAAAAGGAAGAAGTCAGGAAAGAGAGCACAACTGAACCAAAACGTGCTGGTCAAACTGGAGAGCAAGAAAAAAAAAATGCACAAGCCATGGAAGCAGGGACAGGGTATCTCTCACAGACAGAGTACTAGGAGGAGTAAGACATCCCAGTACCCTAGGATGCTGCTAGGTTATTAGGGGTACAGTCAGGAAGGCCAAGGTCCAACTGGAAACAGACATGGCAAGGGGAGGAATGACTGGAAAGCTGCCTGATGGAAAGGGACCCTGGTGTACTGATGGACAGTCAGATGAATATGAGCCAGTAGTGTGCCCAAGAAAGCCAATGGCACCCTGGCTTGTATCAGGAATGGTGTGGCGAGCAGAACTAGGGAAGTCATCCTGCCCCTGCACTCAGCCTTGGTGAGGCTGCACCTCAAGTACTGCATTCAGTTTTGGGTAACTCACTACAAAAAGGACATGGAAGGGCTGGAGTAGGTCTAAAGAAGGGCAATAAGGCTTATGAAGGGCTTGGAGAATATGCCCTACAAGGAGCAACTGGAGGAACTGGGGCTGGTTAGTCTGGGAAAGAGGAGGCTGAGGGGAGACCTTATTGCTCTCTTCCAATATCTGAAAGGTGACTACAGCAAGAGCGGGGTTGGTCTCTTCTCACTGGTGACAGGACAAGGGGAAATGGCCTCAAGTTGCTTCAGGGAAGGTTTAGGTTGAATATCAGGAAAAACTCCTTTACATAAAGGGTTGTTAAGCATTGGAATAGGCTCCCCAGGGAGGTGGCTGAGTCTGAATGTATTTAAAAGCCATTTAGATGTGATACTTAGGGATATGATTTAGCAGAGAGTTGTTAGAGTTAGGGTAGTATGGTCAGGTTGTGGGTTGGACTTGATCTTTAAGGTCTTTTCCAAGCTGAGCAATTCTATTATTCTATGAAGAAATCCAGCAGAGCAAAATACTAAAATCCTTTACAACAGGCAAAATTGCAAGCTTCAAGAATTTATTTCACAAAAATAAATAAGTAAATAAATAAAATGTGTATTTTCTTTCTCATATGTTCAAAATTGACTAAGGCTATTTCAGATGTTCTTGCGCATTTCCTTTATCGTGTGACTCAGGAGGTTGATAAGTATTCTGGAGCAGTGTGGTTTAATGCTGAGGGAAGGAACGAGCTCTGGCAAGCCTACAGTAGAGGAAAAGGCCCATGAAGCCAGTAAGCAGCAGAAAATAAAGAAAAATGTGTACTGTGTAATATTTATAGATTAGCTGCATTGCATCTTATATGAAAGAAATCTAATCAATAAGCGCTATTCAAGTTTTAGTTACTGTTTAAATGAAGTAGAATACTGCTCAGACATTTACTTTCCATTTTTTTCTTGGGTCTGTCTATTCACCTGCATGGAACAAAGATAATCTTACCTTCTCACAGAAGCTTCTCTAAGCACAGTGGTTTCACATTAATGAACAGCTAATTTGTACCATATTGCTCTTTCACCCCCTCTCCTCATCAGAACAGAGGGAGAAAATGGGAAGAGGAAGGGTTGGCAGATTGAAGTAAGGACAGAAAGGCCCATCACTAGTTATTCTCTCAAGCAAAGCAGGCTTGGGGTGGGGAGGTATATATAATTAATTACCTACTGGTATTAACAGACTAAAGCAGTGAGAAACTAGCAACAAGTTAAAAATACTTCACCCCATCCATCCTCTTTACAGAATCACACAGCAATCACCTTGGCCCATCAATTCAGTCTATTCAGGTCCTTCTATATTGCAGTTCTTCCCTCAGGCAGATCAACACTCCCAACTTGGTGTCCTCTCCAAACTTACTGAGGGTGCACTCAGTCTCCATTAAGTTTGCAGATGACACAAAGTTGGGGTATTCTTTTAATGACTCAGGGCTGCATCTCTACACAATGACACATTCATCTAGCCTGCTCAATCTTTCACAATAAAAGCTTTGTGAAACTTAAAGGATAAGGTAAAGATGCTCTGAAATAGTATCAAACACTCACCAAAAACCAAACAAACAAAAACATGACCAGTAATGAATGCATTGCATATAATTTTCCAAACTTGCATTTGATCTGCTTTAAATTATCAGTTAATCAAGGCCTTCTAATTTTACTGCCAATCCTAATATACAAAGTTATTCATCAAAAAATGGTCTTACACCACTCATTAGTAGGTGCATGTATATATCATTCAAAATAAAATTCCTAGCCTCTGATGTAAAAGTTGAAAGTCTCCCTCTGCCAGATGGAACAAAAACATAGTTATGTTACAATATATAGACTGTAGAACACATCCAGTTTAAGTTGTTTAATACTTAGTTTACTGTCAGGATCATTTTTTCAGCTATTTAGTGGTTTCCTTATTAAAAAAAAAAAAAACTGAATGAACCCAGTTCAAATTTTTCCTACAAGATCAAATGAATCTCAAAGAAACACAAGACATAAACATTTTAGAAATGTTGACAAGTAATGACAGAAATTGTACGATAAAAATATTGACCACGTTAATCATTTTTTGGCAGAAAACACTAGAATTCTAAAATTTCTGCTTATCAGAGGTTGCTCAGTACAGAACCTGTCAGAACATTTCCTTCTATCCTGCAACATCTCATTTATTTTCAGTGGTTTGATCCAGGACATACTGAAGTTTGATTAAAAAATTGACTGCATACAAGAAACCCAAATTTAAACTGAAACGTGCACAAGAGCATAGACTCATCTGTTCTAAAACAGGGATGTAAACTGTTAACAAATTCTTACCATAGATTGTAGGCATACAGAAAACTGTATATCTCTATAAGTTCCCATTTCAACATTGAAGGTGCTTCAATACATATTACATGCATCTTTTGATTATGGTAAATAGGAAATAAATTCTTTAAAGGAAAAACCAAGTTAAGAATTATAGTACATCTGTTAATACAATATGACAGAAAGCAATTTAAACTATTAAACAGTGACTATACCAATCATCTCCTTAAAAAGTAGGTAAAACATTATGGATTTGATTACATATGCCACTGAAGCCGAGCCACAGTTCTACAGACTATATATTGTAACACAATTATGTTTATTATTCCTTGAATGCAATCATTTGCTGTTTCAGAGTGGTTCTTTCATATTATTGTGGCCACATGATGAATAAAGACAACTAAGCTTCCTCAGCAAAAATAAATATTTGTCTTGAAAACCTGTTTTTAATTACTATAGGGAAAAAGAAAGTTGTATTGACTCGAGCAATTGTAGTTGATCTTCAAGAACACGAGGGGAGCATGTATGTTTGTTTTGCCCCCTGGTGGTCAACTCCAGCCTCAGCTACACTTTAGAGGAGAACACAAACACACATTGGCATGAGTAAAATTGAAACACAGTAGGTTCACATTACTAATATTTTTTCAGTTCTTCACCCCTCACATCTATACATGCAACTACAGCTGTTTTCATGTTACTGTTCCCACAGCTATATAGAATATCTTTGTAAACCACTGGAATAGATCCAGAATTTGGCCAGATGTAAGACATATTTACAAACCTTAAGAACATAAATTATTTAATTTTCTAGAAAGAGAAAAAAGTACAGAAGGAAGACAAGATAACAGGCTGGTTTAAACCACTGAACTTCATCAAGTCAGAGCAAAGCTAAACACAACTCCAAAGAAAATTCCTGGAATTTCTCAAAGGCACTTTTGAGATCATTTGCACCAATAATTGATGGCTACTTTTCCAAAGCAGGCTGTTGCACCTGTACATTTCTAAGTGCAGATAATTGGATTCAGTATGGTGTCTGGGACTTTTTTTCTTTTTGGTAGAGTTTGATGGAACAAACTCAGCAGGACAGAACAAAAATTAAGAACAACAGCTACTGGATTGTCAAATGAAGGAGGAAACATTTTGCTATCTCTGCAGTGAATCGGGTCTTACAGTGTTGCACAGAAATACCACACAATTTTCAAAATCTTATTTTCTGTTTCAGATATATACTGGTCTACTAAGCATTATTTGATAATATGGTTCTCAGATACAGAACAGTGGCATATCAAACTGACCAGCATGCAACATGACAACAAGATGTATATATGTCTATTTTCTCTGTAGGTATAAAACAAGCATACACAGCAACTGGATACTTCTCTTCAAACCCATGAGCGTGCTGCCCCTTTTTGAGACCAATTAGCTTGACAGTCTCAAAGGGGCTTTCTTCAGTATAGAGAGTTCCAAGTATAGCAAAATTGAAAAGGACTAAAGACTTCAAGAGTCAGCAAATAAAGCTTGCATTTTCAGTAAATGGCATTAACCTTAGCAGTTTATCCAGCGAATATTCCAGCAATCCCACAGCCCTATTATTTCCATGTCTGACAAAAAAAGTCTTCTGATTGCAAACACTCAAGCTGCCAATTCTGCCTGGCACACAAAGCAAATACAAAGAGGCAGCTGCCTGAGCTTTTGAAAAAGACTAAAAGCAAGATGAGAATGTCAGAAACCCTCTAATGTTCATTCACCAACTAAAGTAATAATTCTAAATATTTGCTTGTTGTATTCATCATAACATAGCCAAGGAAAGGGACTTTAAATGCTACTAAGTGAAAAAATAAGATTTATAGTGACTTAAGTACAAAAGGTCTAGTATTGCACTGAGACAATCACTTAGTTTACACAGCTTGCAATATGTAGGCAGACAAAACTACAAAGTCTTCCCAAATATGTTTTATAGGTGAATTGTCAATAGAGGAACAAACAAATTATCTTTAGCTGCAGTCATTTTAACTATATCGGAGATGAATAGCATCTTTTGACTTGCATAGCTTTCATCAGTGTCCAATTAATTTACTCTGTATAGTAAATATTTACAAAGAAAAGAACTGATGCAATGCTGTAATAAAAGCTGCTGTGTTTATGTGACTAATTCTTATTTTGAAATGACAGCATAATTGCCTTTGTGGCTTTTGAATTTCTATCTTGAGAAGTTTTGATACCCTTGTATATGTTGTAATACATGAACAATCCTTTGTTATAAGGTAAATAGATTTTGGACACCAAAGTTTGACAGCGCCTTTCTTTTCCAAATAACAATTTTTAACATATAAAGTACACCTTGTTTCCAAGTAGTAAAATTTTATATATATATATATATATATATATTTATATATATAAAAGTCACTGAGGAAGAAAAATTGGAAAACAAAAAAGCAAACTACCAAAATAAATAAATGCACACCAACTTCAGAGAACTCCCTACTATAAATTCCTAACTGATGATCAGCGGACAGGCTGTTCCATTAGTCCTGAATTCAAGGCTTCTTTGAATGGGCCATGAATTCATATATAATTATATATATAATCATATATAATATAATATATATATAATAATATATAGTATATAATGTATAATGTATATTATATATATAATCATATATATTATATGATATAATTATATATATAATCATATATATTATATATATATTTTTTTTATTTTTTTTTTTAAATTTTCATGCTGAAATCATCTGTACATTTTTCTGACTTTAGGAGAAATTCAGCACTGTTTCCTTTCCTGTGTATAGGAGTTTGTCATGTTCTTAAAAAAAAGTTCTTCAAGAACAGATAGAAACTCCTGAAGAAAATGAAACCTCCACACAGAGACAAAAGTAATCTGATCTTTCCTTTAAAATTCATATTCATTTACAATAACATGGAATAGTAAATAGAATGATGTGAGATACAAGAGTCATAATCTGTAATGACAAGATGAACTCAGTATCTGGATATATTTTAGAGAAGAGCACAAAGGAGTAAGTCCCAAATTACTGTAAAAGTCAAAAGAGGCACAGGTTTGATACACTTTTCCAGGTATTTATTTCATAAATTTCAGAGACAACACGAAGAAATTATATTGACATGATTGGAGCACTCTCAATTCTGCTATCTAAAAGTAAGTAGAGTCCTATTTAACAGTGAATACAGCTACTAATGCCAGCAAGATCTTACCTCAACTGATAAGCCATTGCATGCATACAAGGATTATTTGCTAACAAAAAAAATCTCAATATAATGAAGCAATTGTAAACAATACATGCATGTTGCATGTCCTTAATCATTAAACTTCTAATCTGTGTCAATAAAACTAGAGATATTTCAGAACTCCTTCATCCTTTATAAGAAGGAACAGTAGAAATATTTGTAAAGAAGAGAAATAATTCAGCTCTGTACTACAGAGGAGTAATTATGTCTAAAATAATTAGAGAATTAGTCCTGTTTATGATTATTTAGAAATTTGAGGCTGCCCCTTAATAGTTTTATACCAGCCCAGTCATTATCGTACTTACTGCATAATTATATTGTATTTAAAGAGGCTCCCTCAAAAAAGAAAAAAGACAGACAAAAAAAAAAAAAAAAAAAAAAAAAGTACTAAGTGGCTTAATTGAATAAAGCTTTCACGAGCAGCAAAGTAACCATACTAGACTTCTGGCTGTAATGAGGATACAGGATATGCTTTTCATCCAAAGTAGTGGAGACAAAACAGAAATACACAAAAGCAGTTTCTTCTCAGTATACAGAAAGAAGGGAAATCTTTCCATCTTAACAAAGTGAACTTTATTTTCCAGGTTGCTGTTAAGAGGATATGAGCATTCTAGGCAAAATTACTTCCAGAAGTCTTCAGAACAGAGTTAAACACTTTCAAAAGGATTAGAAAAATAATTAGACTCAGTGGACAAAATACACTTATGGAACTAAATGACAGATGCATGAACTTTGTGTGATGAAATGAACTGCAAGAACACCTGAAGGCTTGTCAAAAGTTAGCAAACTTAACATTAGACTGTGCTGACAAAGGTGAAGTCACAAGTCCAAGGCCAGAAGTTGCATTCAATTTGACTACAAAGTAGTCTGACAAGAGTGAAACAACTTTGCAGCAGGATTCTGGAACACAACAGACACACACAACTGTTCTCTTAGTAGGGTGGATTAACTATTCTGAAAATAAAGCAAATGTAATTTCAATTATTTGTAAATTACTATGAAACTATAATTGATTTAAAGAAAGAAATAAACATGAGTTCTGAAAGAAATACCCCTGACAAATACAGCATGTTTTTCAACTTCTTGGAAAATAATAGGAAGATGAGACTAAATCTACTTAGAATCTATTCTATATTTGTTCTCAACAAGTTATATTCCAACAGTGTCAAAAAGCAAGCTGACTGCAACTTAAAAAGTATTGACTGCAAATGAACCTCATATAGACTTAACACTTTCCGGTGTTATTTTGTAGTAGAAATTTACTTAAAAAGTTGCTGGAGCACTGGAAATAATGGAAGGTGCTCGACCTACCTGAAGGAATATTAAAGAAAAAAAAAATTAAACTCTACAATTTCCTTCCAATGCATGCTACCATTTATTCTTTGGAATTCTGACTAAGTGATAATCATTATCTTAATTCCTCTGCACAAAGCAGAGCAACATTTTTAATTCCCACCAGCACTTAGTTACTCCCAACTGCTCAAAATTTCTTTCCTTGCTATTTCATCAAATATTAAATTAAATAGAGCTTCCATTAAATTCATTTAAATGATTTTTAAAGGGTATTTTACGCAGACCATTAATATAAAATCATCTCACTTTGACTCTTATTTCTAGAGTATTTTCCTGACTCTACCCTGTGGCCTAAAGTGATGACAGGTTCTCATAGTGCATAACAAAATACTTTTTGACAAGCTGGAAGAAATAAATTCAGTCAGTGTATACTACTATGAGAACTTAGTTACATTCAGAGAGAACTGCCTCTTCTTTTTAGCTGACGTATAAAGAATGTCCAGAAGGTTCAGGTGTTGATGAGTCACCAAAAACCCTTTCAAGTCTCATGCTTCATTCCACAACAAAGTATTTTAGGTAGGATCCTACAGTCAGGACATTTTCCCTTTGAACTGTCACTGCCTCTTGTGTAAGGCTATGTATGAAAAAATATATATATTTGTGATTAGCATGAAAGATGATTCATTTCAAAAAACATGCTGCACATTATGATCATAGCCATCTCCTCAGTGTTTTTAAGCATTTGGGGGACTCCCAACCTTTGTCTGCGCAGGCAATCTGTACATACTGCACCATACTCTTTTCCTCCAGGCTCAAAAGTAAACAGCTGTGGTGTAAAGTCACAAGATTGAAATTTTTAATTCATACACAGAGTAGCAACTTTATTTTTTAAGAAATACCTCAGCATTCATAAACAAACGTGGCATTTTGTGCGTCATTTGAAATCTGTTTTGCTTGCTTAATTTATCTCCAACTTTTCCTTGTTTTTGCTGAATAGCTTTACTTATACTTGGATATGCATGCATCTTATCTTACTACCTATTTTTGTCATTTTCCCTTCATTATCTGTTTTCATTGCCTTATTTCTTGTAAAATCTGCATCTGATCTCGCAATTTGTTTCTCCTATCAACAGCTTTTGAAAGTTCTCCCTGAAACTACTGTAAATGAATGTATGTAGTTAGCTGAGCAATAGGAGAGCAATTCATGGTTATACAGCTACACTTCCCTAAATTATATCACACTAAAATGCCATTGTATATCTCCCTGGAGAAAGCAATACCAAGACTGCAGATATTGCAGCAATGCTACAAGAAGAAAATTCTTGCCCAAACACATATGCATAAGCATACTTTAGAGAAAGTACTGTAACACAGAGGGGGTTTAATAAGAGACTTTCCTATCAACCTCATGCATTGAATAGAACTTTCCTTTCAAGATTCACTGAAGCACCCCACAGATTTCCAAGAATTTTAAGCAATTCTCTTCTATCAATTCTATGTCAAACACAAAATAGGATGCAACATTCCACATTTAAATATGCAAATTATTAATTAGAAAAAAATAGAAAATCAGAAGTACACAATGCAACTTCTCCAACACAGATGTCACCATAAAAGAGTACCAATTCCTCAATAATCGCATCAAGAGTAAAGGATAGAAAAGAAATACCAAGCCTGAAATGTCCCTGCAGAGTATAACTTTTTAAGTTTACCTTATTCTTAGTGAAAAGCCTTACACCTAGTGGAAGAACATACAGAGTTTTTACTTTCATTCCTCAGTAGATCTAAAACAGGTTTTAGAGAAAGGTCAGCTAAGTATAGAATAACATGACGTATCAGGCTTTTATTTTTTCCCCTAAATTATCCCACTTCATTGCAATATCTAAGACAGACTATAAGCATGCAGGTTCTATACTTCATTATAATCTTAATTTACAAAAAAATCAAAGTTATTTCTACCTCCACTTGTACAAAATGTCCATAATCTCCACGCTGGTCTACTGCATAAATTAATCTAACCCAGAAAAACTACACATAACTTGCGTAACCTAAAAATGTTCGAACTATACAGAGCATCTAGGTAAAACAGCTTTCCTGATGGAAAAAGGTGACCACCTTAAAAGGGCAACTCAAACAAAACATCAGAACAACAAACTTACTGTTTTAAAATCAGACATCTGTCTCCACCTAAACTGGAGGAAGCATGGAGAAAGTCAGTTTATGCCGAGCTTCTAACTCCTGAACTACTACTGGTAAAGAAAAAAAAACTCTACTTTCTCAGTATCTCAGTTTTGCTTCCAATTATTCAGTTAAGAAACTAAGCCTTGATTATTCTGGAGATACATAAAGCAAGTAATTCTTGACATGCAGTAATGAACAGGTTTTCTTTACTTACATACTGCAAAATTTAACAAACAGAACTGAACTTTTCCAAATCTACCTACATGGAGAGTAGAGGTGGTTAGGCAGTATCACAGTAATTCCAACTCTATCAGAATCAATTTTTTGCAAGTGTACAGTTGTAATTGTTCAATTGTAAATTTGACGGATAACCAGAGGTTATGTAGAAAAAAAAATAAACAACAAATGCTCACCAATTTTGAGGCTTGCTGCAAAACTCCACACAGGAGTGATACCCAGAAAAGAGATGCTGCTGTCGTGGTGGTCAGCCCTTAAGTGAGATCTAGGAGAGATGGAGCCAAGCTCCACCCCTTCTGGGAGCACAGCTGAATCACCTTCACCTGTGTTCCCACAGCTGACCCATTGCTTGCCTCAGATGGTTAATCAGAGGTTCAGGCTGTGATCAACAGTTTCCCATACAGAAAGCTAGAAAAAATAGTTTGTTTTAAAAGTTTTCAAAGCAAAAGGCATTAACATATTCACTTACAATATGGCAATATCTAATTTAATTTAACCTGCTGCTCCTAAGGAAAGCCAGTTTACATACCTACTCTGAAATATTGCATTAAAGGTTTATTTTTCACTAGTCTGGTGTAAATATCACTCAACTTAGAAGCCTTAGAGAAGAGAAATATCAGAAATGTAATGAAAGGAATTGGGTGAAGGAAATAATGGGAAAGAAATTTCTGATGGTTAAAGGAATCACAATAAAAGCTCTGGCATTAGATGGCCTTCCCAGTCTAGTCATAGCCATGAAAGTCATATTCTAGCTTTGTTTCTTGCTCAGAAACATGAATGAATAAAAATGAATATACCAAGATACATGGACAGGTCCTTCCTCAATTTTTTCTACCACTGTCTGACTTTCAAGGTGATCAACTTACATGCCATGAGAAATAACAAGGTATCTTTCCTGACATTCTTTAGAGAAAATTCCTCTCGTCCTACCACTGGACACTTCCTTCCTAACACAGAGACATGTAATGAAGTTTGTAAGTACTTGAAGTTCAGATCACAGAGACATTTACTCACAGAAATAATTAAAATGAAAGGTAACACTGGTATTACAACAATAATCTACAGTGAAACCGTAGGAAACATTACCCACAGTTATTCAGGCTGGAAATTTTTTTATACAATGTTCTTACTACAGACCTTGCAAAAACCACAGCTTCTGAATTAAAACAGATACAGGAACAGCTGGTCAGCAAAACCAGCATGGTCATCTGCGCAGCTTGAAGGCTTTTCACTCCTCTGATGATCATGTTAGCAATTTACCCCTGCCTGGTCTGTACTCTCAGTGCTTAGGATGGAGGGAAAAAGCAACTTGCACAAGGCTCTAAAAGGCTCAAATGGAGGGGGGAACAAAAAAGAATAAACTTCTTTGAGAAGGAAGCTGAGACATTTGGGAAGCAGAATTTGTACTGATACCAGATCTGCCCTTTTAGTCAGGAGTAGTACCCATTAAGCTCCCTCTCCATTTAAAGAACTTCTAATTACAACTCAAATCATGTAGAAAAGGAATGATCTTTCACGAGATAGAAACTTTTGCAAAAATTTCTCCCTTTTCAACTGTCACATTAATCAAAATTGAAAGGATTAAAAGATAAATGCCTTAATTTCTCAGATTCCAGTTAGTTCCAGCGGAGAAGGAGGAAAAAAAGTAACATCCAGGAGCATATTTAACAAAATAGAAATGTTACTGTAACTTTAACGAGTAATTCCTATTATAGTACCCATTCTATTACGAGTATTATAAACATACTTAAAGAACCTAAAGCTTGTCTTAAATATTTTCATAAAGCTGTCATGCAACAGTGATAGTTATGTCAAGTCATGTTCTTTTCCATGTGAGCATGATCTTGTTTCAATACTTTGGTGTCAAGCTCCTAAAGTGTCATTACAGGAAAGGAGAAGATGCAATAGTTATAATAAAAAATTATGCTTTTAAAAGGAATTTGAACTCATCTCTTTATTTCCCGGAGACTGTTTTTTTTCCTCTTTGAAAACCATGAAGCACCATACAGATGGGAAGAGGCTTCTCTTACTTTGTTGTTAAAAAGACAAATTACTTAAATACAAAATGCATACATAGCAAAGGACATAAACTGTATCTCAGACAATGCTTCCCCTTAGTTTGTTGAATTTTTCTCATGTCTCTTGTCACTGTCAGAAATGGATTAGGAAAAACCTATTTATCTGCTCTGTTCTAAAATCTTCATTGTACACATTCTTTGAATGTACACCTCAATCTAAATATTCTTATTGATCTTACTCCTTAACTTCACAGCTCAGGTTAACCATGAATAATAAAGAGTTTGTCCTATTCTTCTCACCTTCTCATATCTAATTTGCTTGGTGTATACACACACACACACATATATATATGCATAAATTATATATGTATATATAAAGTAATACAAGAAAGAATGTACTCAGAAATAAATAAATAAATAATAAGAATAAAAATCACTTCTAAACCTTGGGAGTCCTGAATTGAGTCTCAGCTGAAACAACAGAAATGCTACAGCAGCACAGTTGATTAATGAACAGTATTTGAAAACAGAGCCACTGATCTCCATGGGGTCTTTCTCTGATACTCATAAGCATTCAGACAGCTCTGTGGTATTCTTGAAAGAAAAAGAAAAATTCATGAAACTTGACAAGTTTTTCAATTTTTTTTTATAAAATACCACTTTGTCTTCTTTACTTGAATTAAAAATGTCATTACCAACTAAAGGAAATAGGTACATAAACAATTAAAATATTTCAAGTTTGGGGATTAAAAATTCATGAGCTAATCACATGCCTTACAAATAAGAACAGTGTCTAACCTCAAAGCCACTGAACATCAACAATTTGTTTCTACAGTATTGTCATGGAACTTTTTTTTCAGAAAGCAACAGTAATAAATACCGACAGCCATAAAAGGCAGATTTTGCTGTTGTTGTTGTTGTTTAATGACTGTGGTTGAATTAACTAACTGCTATGCACAAGCAAGTGCGATAACTGTTGCGCAAGAACACCTCAAGCAGAGTTACTGATAATTACCTTGGCATTATGCTGTCCCACATAAAATAATGCTATGCGACCACATTCTTCAAGCAAAATACCACAGAGATGTCCAAACAGTGTGCTCGGTAGAAACTAATACCCACAGGAGTGACTCATGTTATTCTGACAAATACTTCTCTCAGCAAATGACAAAGACTTGCGTCATAGTTTTGTAATGTTGCTGTCAATATTCCACATCATAACATCATGTGCAGTATGGATCATTAAAAGTAAGTAAGACAAGCTTCCATTTTAATTTAAGGAGACAAGTTATTCCAAACTTCTCTTTCCTCCTACTAAAAATTAGATGGAAAGGATGACATACCATCCATTCATCACAATCTGATTTAAATATTACAAACTTTTCCCAAATTAAAGGAATAACAAATATTTATTTAAGCAAGAATATTTACAAGTAGAAGTATAGTGACGCATCATAGAAATTTTAACTGCAAAAGAAAAAAACATTTATATATATATATATATTATATATATATTTAATTTTTTTCTTAAACTTTCCTACCAGCTTCATCTATGCTTCCCATCCAATAAAGAGAATCCAGAACATACTTTCTGCAAGCTTAGCTCCATAATGAGACTTAAATAAAAAGTAAAATGGACAGCTGGTCTCATCTGTTTTCTATTCTTCTAGTTCACGGAAGAATAATAATTTCCCTATCCTATAATTAGCAGTCACAATACTTCTATGTTGAAAAAAAAAATCATCATGTCCATGAACATACACCCTGCTCCTGCTGCAGCCACGTACCTGTCTTCCTGTTTTACTCCTAAGTAAGACTAACACATGATAATGACTTTAAAAATGCACCCAGAAATACACCTATCACTGAATCAGTGATAACTGGGAAGGGGTGGAGGGAAAAGCGCACTAACCGAAACAACTAATGCATCAACCACAAATTTTAACTTAGGTAGAAAATTGTAAGAATTGGGAGTGCATAATACTAGTGGAGAATAAATAGCTATAGATCATACATGTAGATTTCATTCAACAGCTTTCATTGTGTATTTTTCTTTTTTTTTTTTTTTTTTTTTTTTTCAATCACTTGATAAAACACATCATTTTCATTCTACCTTGAACTTACCACGTAACCTGTGGCAACCTTACAAGTTAGAAACAATAACTCTGATGATATTTTTCCAGATGCTGTTGCATAACCCTTAAGCCTTTGAGCATGCAACTTTTCCTACCAAGTATGTCTACCGCTTGTGACCAAAAAGATGACTGTTTACAGTCTCAAACATTTCTGCGCATATCATCTTTTTACAGTACAGACTTTACACACACAAGATTGACTTGCCTTTTTTATTTTATTTTATTTTTACATAAAAGTAAGTAGACAAAACAAAAAACCCACAGGATAAGCTTATTTCCTAAAAGCCAACCTCTTCCCACATGCATTTAAGTTGAAGTTATTTTCATCTACTATAAATAAATTCAGGTGAACTTATCAATAGTCATAAGAAATGAGAAACATGAAAATCTATGTTTAGAAAAGCAAAATCAAGTTTAACACATGGTCAATATATGTCTTCAAAACTGCACACTGAATTTTTACGGTTGTAAAATAAAAGAGCATTCACATTGAGACAGCCATACCAATGAAAAAATAAATAAACAGATTGATAAATACATAAAGAAAAGAATGAGTGGCCCTTATTAGATTAATGACTGTCATTAGCAACTATTTTGTTTGCACTGTTTCTGCTTTGGAAATAAAAATTTTGTAAAGGTGTCAAATTTGTATTTGCATCTGTATCCTTAAATCTTTTGCAGGAAAACAAAGAGACTGAAAGGGTTTATGTAAGCACAGACATTTCTTTCTTCTTCCAGGTGGGAGTGCCTGGCAGGACTGCACTGAGAACACAACCCCGTAACTTAGTCAATTATCCATGTTCCACAACAACTTACCTTCAGTCAAAGTGCAGTTTTTAGACAGGCCCAGGTGCAGCCTATGGTATCTCTGGGTGAATGTTATTATTCAGAAAGTGTCTCTTCCAGCTAACTTTCATTTGTATACTTCCCTCTTATGTTTCTCATTGTTATCATTACATTTCTGGGCAGATCTGTTTTCAGAACCATAATTCTACAACAATCTCACCCCTCACTTCACACCTTGCAAATAGAAGTTAGAAACCATGTCACTAAGAATGGCACTTTGATGTCATCTTGTTTCATCATTCTCTCTAAAATGCTGAAAGCTATGCAGAAAAATACTGTTTTATGAGAATAATTTATTAATTCAAATATTTCTGTGTATCCCTTAATTCTGTCCTTTAAAGCCAGCCTCCCTAAACAAAGAACTTTCTTTAAGCGTTCTTAAAACTGCTATGATTTTTCCCAAATTATTGGTTTTGTGCACTGTTTTTGTATTAGTAGCACACTCTTCCATACTCAAGGAGTGCCTGTCCTCTTTGTATATCAACAGGCAGCTAATGCTGTCTAAGGAATCTCTAGCTTAAGTAATAACTGCTTAAGCTGGTTCATAAATACAGGAAGTTATTAAAAGTTTACGTCCTGCAAGCTAGCTTGCCAAATGAACTTAAAGATTTCTGTAAAAAAAAACACAAATTACTGTTTACTGTTAAATATGAGGGGGAGGGGGCATTCGTAAAAATCTGAATGTAATCTCTCTTTCAGGTTTATTTTTAAACATGAAATTCTCAAAGCTGTCCCAAATAAGATGACCTATGTCAACTACTGAAAAGGCATGTGTTTTCAGTTTGTTTTTGTACAGTCCTCTTGAATAGTTTGTAATAGTGAATAATCAACATTTGCCCAGGATATCTACAGTTACCTATAATCAGCTAGTGTTTAACAGTTGATCTCACATCACCAAGCACTAGAGCAATATTTTTTCCTATACTGCAAATTTCTCCATAGTTATATTGCATGTAAAACTGAACTAAAAGAAATTTTCAAATTTCATTGATCCACAAAGGACATTAATATCTTCCAGAAGGAAAAAAGAAAAAATTTAATATTATTTCAGACACTGTTTTTCAAGTAGTTTATTTTCCTTATTGTATCATACTGAACCATAAACTAGACTGTCAAAGAAACTGGCACTACAATTAATCTTTCCAAAACAGGGAAATTCTACCTTTCTGAATTGTCCAGAGTAATCTTGTATCAAGAATGTTTTACACAGCAAATAATACTATGCGCTCATTTTTTCTTCTGCACTGCTTGATGTGTATATCTTAAGCCTCTACAAAATCAGGCCAAAAACATAATTTTGAATATTTCTGCTGGTTCCATTAAATTTAAAATCTGATTTCATTACACATTTCCATTACACATTCCACAGATCTCTGCTAATCACTGACCAAAATAAAGGATATATTTTATCCTAAACAAAAAAATTTAAAAGGTTGGATTTTAGTCAACACACAAAGTTTCAAAACTTCACATACCTTGGTGGTATCACCAAAATACCTAATAAATTAATCCTTGGCTATAAGATGAGAATACCATCTAAACACTGTCAAAACCAGTAAAACCATAATAACCAGTAAAACCAATGGGAAAATTAAGTTTAACCCTCTGCTTACTATACAATGTTACCTTCTTTCCAACTTCCAAGCACAGGATTCACTACCAAAGTCTTAAGAAAAGTGTGAACAAAGACACAAATAACACCATAGTACATCTTTCTCCAACATTATGTGCAAAAATTCACATGAATTCTCATATGTTGGCACTTGAAAATACACTTTTTTTTAATTAAATGTCATCTTGAAAAAAGAGTATTTTATTAAACGTTTTAAGAAAGTAACAAGACAAATATGAAGATCATCAACAGCAGCTCTATCTATACTAGACACAAATTAAGTCAACAACAACAACAAAAAACAACCCACAGCCCAGACAGTAAGTCTTAATAAAAAGGAATCAGAATCTCAGAAAGCCAAATGGCAGAACTCCTCTAGGATTGACAACAATTATACCAATCAGTGATACTGGACTACAGATGAATCTTAATGTTTAAATTATATATTAACAATTAGCTAGATCTCTTCCCCCTTCATAGTTAAGAATGCAATAAACTTGTGTGTACAAGTATTAATTATCATTGTTAAAAACTAAGACTTGGAGTTTATAAATATCTCAGTCTGATTTTCATTGCATAAGTCAAAGCTTTCAAGGAAAAGCTTTCATGGACTCCTAGGAGCAAACCTGAAATCTGTCAAACAGATTTCCTTTTCCTAAATAAGCACACAGAGTAGCTTGTCTAGTTAGGAAAGCCAGACATAGATGAGATAAGAAACCAGGGTACCCAAGGCCTTCAGGTAAACTTGTTCTCACAAACTCCGCTGTTGCATACTCACAGCAAGAAATCCTGAAACATGTTATTCTTTTTATGCAATCATAAAACCATGGAGACTTTTTTCATCTAAAAGTCCTCTATTGTCAAAGTTTCTTCCCAGTGTGCTGATGGTATTAAAAAATACAAATTAAAAAAAGAGAAAACTCAATATGTATATCTAATCAGTAGAGAGAGCAAACCAAAAGACAATGTGGATTGCTTCTTTCATATTTGTATTAAAAACATATTTCGTATTTTTAACTTTAAAGTCAAGGCTATTTAGGTGTGGTAAAACTATTTTATATTCAATTAATAAAACACTTCATTGTTCTTAGAGAACTAGGACATAGTATTTGCAGATCACCTCCGGATTCTCCCTGGTCATGTAAATCTACTGGCAGCAGAGATGTCAGTTATTTCAACTGCTTGCTCCTAAGTAGCTCAAGCCAAAATCATTTAAAGATCACACAGCTAAATCATACTACTAGGTCCTTAACTAATTTTATACCACTGAAGCACAGCCCTTAGCCTCTCCGTAATCCCATATAACTGGATCAGTTCTTAAACCTAAACCCTTTTCCCATTGAATAACCTGCATTGTCCTTAGGATGTTTTCCCTGCATATTGTAATAGAAATTCATAACACTTTAAATCCTAACAAAAAGTAAAAAAAAAAAAAAAAAAAGACGCAAACACAAACACAGAGGCAGAAAATGAGAAAATGTTGGGTTTGTTTTTTTGGTTTCTTTTTTCCCCATAAAAGACTACACACACACACACACACACACACAAAAAGGAAAATAACACTTCTTTGTTATGGGTGCTGAACTTAAACTAAGCACAACATTCATTGAAATCCTTCCTTAAGAAACTTAAACTTGCAGAGGCAAGAAACAAGACCTCAAGATTTACACTTTCTACTGCCAGAAAGGAGAAAAATATTCCAGTTCTGAATTCTTCCTTGAAGTTTAAACCACAAACACTGTAAACATCAAGAAACCCAGTTACTTTGTAAGAAAATAAATCCAAGACAAGTATAAGAGAACTTCAGAATTGATACAAGTGGACTAAGTGCATCATCATAATAACAAGAAATAGACTACAGATTTCCAAAAACGTAACCCTCTGAATTATAATATGATATTTCTTAATTATTCAAGGTTCCAATTTGAATCTTCATCTCTGATTTCTTGGTAAGTTTGGTATGTTTACATGAGATTTTTGGCACAAAAAGGAATATGCTCATGAAACCAAAATAAAGCACTGCCTATAGTTTTGTGCCTTAATTCAAGCACCTCAGAATTAGTATATTAGAGCATTAATCCAGTCCAGAATCAGATCTCCAAAGAAAATTCAAATAAATCTGCTCAGATTAAAAAAAAAAAAAAAAAAAAAAAGTAGGTAAATCCTTCCCACTGCTTAGCTTTGCCATGAACTCTACTAATTTCCCACAGAATTAAGCCATGCAGCAAATACCTTAATACCTCTCACAAAATAGGTTATTCAGCTTTAGTTTTAATATTACCTATATAAATGGCCTGCCTAACCCAGCCTGAAAATCTAGTCTCAGTAACATTACCTTGTAATGCACACCAGAGCTTTTTTTTTTTTTTCTCCAAGTTTGTCTGATTTTTCTTTTCCTTAATAATTGCCACCCACTTATTTGATTGAATCTTGGCACTGTTTTGTACACTGCAACATGTGATTTAGCTTAGAGGGGTATGCAGAGTGCGTCATACAATATGCATCTCATTGGAGAAGCCTGGTGCATAAGGCAGCACAGAGTCACATACCTACACCTCCAGGAAGCAACACAGCAAATCAGCAGATATAGGCCATAGACACACATGCAGAAACCATATCAGATAAATTACCCCCCAAAAAATATTATGATTCAGGTCAGTAAAATCAAAAGATTGTTTTCTTTGAAATGAACAGCCTAGAGAGGAATTTACTCATGAAAGTAATTTGCTTTAAAAAAAAACAATAACGAACCCCGTCCCCAGTCAAACAAAGTAGTAGCTTAAGGAAATAAAGTGGAACTGTTTTCACTGTGCTCCAAGAAGTAGCAATAAAGTAAGTCTTCCCTTATACATAATAAAACAAGTAGAAAATACTCCACAATCATCTTCATATGTATTCCACGTCAGGCCACTAGATAGGATTTTCTAACAAAAAGATTTTCCACTGCACTAATTTTGTTCTCCAGTTCAAGTTCACGTGAGCCAACAGTGTGCCCAGGCAGCCAAGAAGGCCATCTATACCCTGAGGTACATCAAGTACAACAATGCCAGCCAGCTGAGGGAAGGGATTGCTTTTATCTACAATGCACTAGTGTAGCCTCACCATCAGTACTGCACACATTTGGGCACCACAATACAAAAAAAGACATAAACCTATTAGAGAGTGTCCAAAGGAGAACTACAAAACTGATGAAGGATCTAGAGGGGAAGATGTATGAGGAGTGATGGAGTTCCCTTGTTTTGCTCAGCCCAGAGCAGAGGAGCTGAGGGGAGGCCTCATGGCAGCTGCAGTTTCTCACAGGGAGCAGAAGGGCAGAGCTCAGCTCTACTCTCTGGTAACAGTGACAGGACCAGAATAACAGCACAGAGCTGCACCAAGGGAGGGTCAGACTGGACATCAGGAAAAGGTTCTTCATCAGATGGTGGTCAAGCACTGGAACAGGCTCTCCAGGGCAGTGGGCATAGCCCCAAGATGACAGAGCTCAAAAAGTATCTGGACAAAGCTCTCAGCCATATGGTCTATTTTTCAGGTGGTCCTACACCGAGCCAGGAGTTGGACTCAGTAATCCCTATGGACCCCATCCAACTCGGGTTATTCTGTAATTCTATGATTCAATTTCTTTCTATTTTTTGAAGTGGAAAAATATATTCAAAAGTCTATTTTGTAAACTTAGTTTTCATATAATGACTGTAAACAAGCATGCTGGCATAATTAAAGATACACACCGCCTCTCACAAACATTGGTGAACATGTTGTCAGTGAACAAGTTTGAACAAGTGAACAACATGCTCAAGTGAACACGGAAAGACTCCACACAAACTGGATTGTAGTCCAATTTAACAGGACATTCTGCAAAATTCCTTAAAAATATGCTATCTGGAAGAATTCCTACAACAATTTGGGCACTATATTGTTCGCTGACTGCACATTACTCAGGTATTCAAAGTTTATGATAGTCATTAATTTTGCATTATGAAGACTTCTTTTTTTCCTGCTTTCCCTTTTTTTCTTCCCTTCGTTCAAGCACTTCTCTTGATAAACGCCAAGCATAAAACAGTAAATCACAATGTCTTTTGTTTCATCCCTATGCTTGATTACTCTTGGCAGGTTTTTTGGTCTAATGAGCAAGCTGTTTGGCTAAAGCAACTGAAAAAATTCAGTTGTCAAAACTGAAAATACATCTACTTGATTTTCAAGGCCAGTTATGTTTTATACCAGCATAAGTAAAAGCTGAACACTGATATATTTCAAATCAGTTATATGAATAATGTACATAATTTTACATCTATAGGAATTTTAGCTGCCACTAGTACTAGAATGTTTCAGATCTTCAAATGAATGTGAATTATTACCCTTTGCCTGCACTGAAATAAAAAAGAACTTAAAGCAGAAATAGTTGTGAAAATAAATCTTGAAAGGGTGTTATTCACATGTTGAACTTTATTACTATTAACGTAATAGCTTCCAATGTTTTAAGAGAAATGGTTCCTGACATTCATGCTCTTGAATTCTCCAGCTACAGTCAAACAGGGAAAGTCCCAATCTAACTCTTCCTAAAAACTTCTACATTCCCTCACTTTCAAATTAAAAGCCGACCTGCTTGACAAGTGAGATTATTTCAAAACATGAACTACCTAAGACAGTATCACATTTTACAGCAGGTAAGCACTGTTGGTGTCTAACTACAGTTTTGCTTCACAGAATAATTTGATGAATTAGAACATATTTTTACCTTCTACTACTTTTTTTGTGAAAACGGGAGTTTGACACAAACATTTTTGCAAATCTCTAGATATCTGTAGTCATACTTGTCATGTTCTTACGCAATACATACAGACATAAATTAGGTATTTCTTCCAGCCATCTAATGAGCCACTTTAGACAACTGCGACACGTAACTAAGATATTGACCAAAAATTACTGGTTTTATTCTGCACTTCACAAGCATAGTTAAATACAAATCACTCTCAGTATACAGCAAACAAATACTCTGTGACCAATGAAAATCTTGAGAGTAAGATAAGTAGACATGATGAGGCTGATATATGAAACACTTCTAATACTGAGTTATTTTGCTCTGCAACATGAGAGACTTGTCTCCAATCTGGCCTAAGAGTTTATGTGAGAGCACCAGCACACACAAAAGGCACACATTCCTATTTATTTTTAAAAACATGACAGAGTTCAATTCTTGATGTGCTGAACTACTAATATTCCATAACATCAGTACTTGAAATCTTCTGGGGAAAAAATGTTATTCACATCTTCAACTCAGGAAAGTTATGCTGCAACTCTAACCCAGGAAATCTGAAGGAAAAGAAGCAAGAGTGTAACACACCCTAGGAAACTATCATCTTTATGTAGTATCATCTTTATGTAGGAACATTAAAAATAGAACAGTGAGCATACAGAATATGAAAAAAATATGAAAAAAAAAAGAAAGAGACAGATACTACAGCTCTTGTCTAAACACGATGTGGAGATCCCTGAAGATTACGGCAGTATAGAATCCCAGTCTATCCCATCATATACACTAGGTCACATTCTGTTCCAATGAAGAACTTGGAAATTCTTTTAAGTTTTCTGTGTCTGTATTAGTTTAGCCCACAGTACAAAACTACACAGTTTAGCCTAATTCCAGATGTCATTTCTCCTTCTAAGACAACAACTGTAAATCTCAGATCACCACGTTACGTTTTAACTTCATCAAGGTACTGCTTATGACAAACTCAGTGAAGTTTTGGCCATACATTTCCACATTCTTTGAGAATGTTTTATTTGGGAATGCCTGTAATATCACACCACAGGTGGAATGCCTTAGTCTGTTTTCCTAACATAACTGCATCTTTTTCTTAACAGTGTGAAGTAATCCTGTTCACATGTTCCCAAAGTACAAAACTGTAACTTCCCAACAAAAATTTCTAAGTTAGACATATTCAACTTCAAAAGTAAACTGAAATAAGGACAAGGATAAGAAATTTAAAAGTTTAACAGCTTTAGGAGGGAAATGCAAGATTTACTAAGGTTTTGAAAAACAGACATGCAGTTAGCATGCTTTAATCCAGTTCATGTGAGAAAACACATCCTATTTGCAGTGCATTGGGCAATTTGATAGCCATTTCCCCATCTTCCTTAGGATTTAAACTAGCTTGTATTCCAACATTTTTTGTGAGTTTTTTCATTAACATCATTTAACATCAATTACTGACAATATACACAAGACAATGTCATGAAGGTGGTAGGAAAGTAAAGTATAGGAAAGACAAATGAAGCACCATTTCCACTCAGTGTCATATTTGGACCAAAGGAGGTAACACCCCAGAGCAGACTGGCATGAGTTTAACTGGCATTCTCCCTTATCCTACTGCAAAACATCACAGATACGCTGCTTAGATCACTACTTCCCCAACACAGGCCTTAAAAAAATCAAGTCTTTCTTAATCTACACCAGTGGCACACAGCCTCCCGAAGCCTAAAATCCTTTTGCCCAACTAGAATTTCCAGGTTTAATACAATGTCTGGATATAAGTTACTGAGCTACTGTATTCAGTCATAAGCATATTATTAGCCCCAATAGTCCCTTTTGGCCCTACATTTTATGAATGAAAAGGGTTCTCAGCTTTTCATACTGGATTCCTAAATGTGAACAAACTGGTTAATGTATTCTTCTGCCTAAGGCTGGAAGGGCACATTATACAATGGATTCCTGCTGTTGATGCTTTGCATACCAACGGACTGATTCTGTTTACAAGAATCATTGCTTGAGTTTTCTGCAACAGTGATCTTATAGTCATGAACACTACCACCAAATCCTCAAAGAGACAAGCATCAATAAAAACACCTCCTACACTTTGCATATTAACAAATTTCCCCAGTTTCAATAAATAGCTGTCATAATACAGGGCATTTTCCATACTCAGAAGCATACAAAGAAGAGTAAGTTCTGTTCTTATCACTGCTACACAGGTCTAACAACAGAATGAATTTCATCATCAGTGCAAACTCAACAAATGTCAAAGGAGTTTATTTTCAGCTGTAGGCAGACTTGAAGATAAGTGCAATATACAGAATTATTTGATGACTTGCAGACCTTTTTAGAGAGATGATGAACAGTCTGAGAATGAACAGTCTACTTTGAGTCAGTGATTACACATCACTTGAGAAAACAAACAACTACCTTATGAGAAATTTCTGCAGAAAAGAACAAAGAAATCAACAAAGCCTAGATAGCCTTTAGTATATAACATATTAAGAGAAGTGTTTCCATTATTTAGGAAAATGCAAACCATCCAAACTCTCTGGCACCTTTTAAACACATTCTCTTAACTTGTGAAATTATCAACAGAGTGAAAATGTTCTCAATGAAATGTAAAGGTTTTGTCACAGGTTAGAATTTCAAATCAGACCTTCATGTTCTGTCTCCAGTCCCACCACACACTGCATCAGTTTTCAGGTTTCTCAGGTAAATCACTAATTCCTCTAGTAAATTTCACTACTGTAGGATATCAGTGTGAAGTGAGGAGAAACAAAAGAGCAAGAGTGAAAAATCATCAAAAAAAAAAAAAATAAAAATCTAACAAGTAACCCAAAGGCTGTTCACACTACGTAAGGATGTTCAGGAGGGTGCTGATCACTGTAATTACTAGCACAAGTTTCTTTCATAAGTTTAACTTCAAGACATACAAAAATAACATTTAATACCATATAGTATGGGGGCTGCTCTGAAAGTAATGTCTCTTATTACGTTGGCCTGCAACACCAGAGGTGAATGTTGGTCATACAGCAGTAGAGGCTGAGCCTTCCCCATCAGCATTCCATTCCATTTTGTTGCCATGTTTCAGATGGCAGCAAAGGGGCAGTCTGACAAATTGGTGCCTGACATGGAAGCACACATGAAACAAAGGTGTGCCACTGAATTTCTCCATGAGAAAAAATATCGCACCCACTGACATTCATCAATGCTTGCTGAACATTTATGAAGACCAAAAAGTGGGTTCTATGTTAGCACAGTGAGTTAGGCGGTGGGCAGTGTGTTTCAGCAATGAAGGCAGCTCTGAAACACTTCCACTGATACAGATTGATACAAGAGTCATATGCATGGTCTCATTAATCTCTGGCAAAAAAAAACATAGGTAATGGTAGTGACAATGTAAAACATATATATATAGTTTTGTAGCTGAGAATTTACTTTAATAGTGTTGTTACGTCTTTGTATTTGTTTAAGTTTCCATGGAAATAAACAGAAGACATTACTTTAAGAATGAGCTACATATGTCAGTATTTACAATAGTTGCCTCCTTATTTGTGTCTAGAGCAAAAAAGGCAGGTTTCAGCATTAAACATCATGAAAGAGAGACTGGTTGTAACAGATGCAGAAAAATAAGCTGCTCATCTGTGGCTACTAATGCATTCCAATATTGCAGAATCACAGAATGGTTGAGGTTGGCAGGGCTCTCTGGAAGTCATCTGAGCCAACCCCTACTCAAGCAGGGCCCCATTCAGGCACCTTTTGAATATCTCCAAGGAGGGTGGTTATATCAGATTAAAATAAATACCTACACAAAAGAATAAACTGGTTTGTAAACTCAGTATTTTTTAAAATATCTACATTAGGAAGATATCCATAAAGCATAATTGAAACTATTTAACAAAAAAGTATCTTTCATGTAAGAAAAATAAATAAACACACTGTCTAGAATAAAAGTCTCCTTTTGCTTGAAAATTCAGGAGTTGCTCTAAAACTACCCATGGGAAAAAAAACCAGCTATTAACTGGAAGGAGATGGCTTTCCTTATTTCATGAATGGGAATTGTAGGTACCCAGCACCTCCTAGTGGGTGTTAATTTAAATTTTAGTACCTAATAAAGGAAAGAGTTAAACTTGAAAATTGGCCAAAAACTGCAAAGAAATTGAACCAAACATTACTCTTCCCTCCACAGCTAGCTGTCACAAATGCTTCAGTGATTATGATGTAAGAGGACACAGAAATATATATGAAAAATAAAGAATAGATGATATCTAAAAGCAAAGATATTCTAATTGTGCTTAGATTCTGCTGTTTTCTACATTCATCTTCCCCTAATAATATACCTCTTGCTCCAGCCATCGTTCCATTCTGATTATAAAGCAAAGACAGCCCATGCAGTTGCTATTACTGTTGCCACCTATTAGTGTATTACAAATCTATTTATACTACACTATAATAAGCACAGATGGATACAGTCAATCCCAATAAGATTTAATGGTAAGACAAGAGAACAGTGGGTATCCATATCCACTAAACAACCTACCACAAATAAAATAAAGATTATTCTTCACAGAAAGGAGATAAAGATAAGATGAAACGATGTTATCAGCTTTCCCTTAGATTATGAGGCCAGTCTAAGGAAAAGCACATTACGATTTACTTAACTCCTCAATGTTAGCTATATAAAGAGCTTCCAAGCTAATGCCTTCCAAGAGACAGAATTCAGTATTAACAATAGTTTGAGGTTAGCTATAAACTCTATGGACAAATAACACTTAGTTACCAAAAACAAGCAACAAAAATAGACTAGAGGAAAATAACAAAAAATAAAAATTAAAATGAAAAAGAAAAGAAAGAAAAATTCAATCTGTGTTTGAGAACAAGCAAAAGCTACACATAAAAATCAGAAGCCTTTATCTAAAATACATAAGGAATGAAAAGTTAAGATTCTCAATACAACTCCCAATGTTCAGTTAACAAGTGTTCAACAGTTATAAAGCTTCATAAAATTTCCTTTATTTTCACGCAAATTCCTTATATGTTCCTGTATTTCACTGCTAAGAAAACCATGGTCACTTCTTACTCTATGAGTTCATTTCAAAAGTAATTATTGCTGAAGGTATAAAACACTCATTCTTCCTATGAGATCTCCAAGGTTTCTAAACTTTTTCATCCTTTGCCACATCAATAAAAATTAAAGATTATACCAAGTAAATTCAAGGAGAAAGCAAATAAAAAACCAGCACCTCACAAAGACTGACACCATTTCAGAATAGCTGATAACCAGTTGTCAATTAACCAACAGCCTTGTGAAAAAAAATTAGTACTGAGACTCAGTGCCCTTATACACAAAGGAACTTGAAGAGTATTGTTGCTTGTCCTTTTACTCTTGTTCTAACTTAAGTCTATGGCAACTTAATGAAGAAGTTGATCATTCCTGCTCTGCAATTCATATATATTTTTTTTCCATGTTTCTATAAACGTACAGTATAAGATGTAGTATAAGAGCTCATCCCCCACTAACAGGAGAAGAGATATCTTCTACTTACTCTGAACCATAAGACAGGAGAAATAAGCCTCATGAACCAATTTTGACAGCTAATGAATGAGTTAATATTAGCAGTGAAAGACTGATGAGTGCTACCCCATCCTGAGGACTAACCTTCTCTAAAATACTTTCATGATCTTTTTCTTCATTCCTTTCCCTTCTATCATATGCATATTAGTGACCTACATACTATATGCAATCCTTTTATTTTCAAGCAAAAGCTCACTTTAAGAGCACAACTGGCTGCTGGCTATATTTTAGTCCTGGATGACAGAAGCAGCAAAACTACATTAAAAAAGATCTACTTTAAACTGAAAAAGAAAAAAAGCCTATCACCCTAGTCTATCACTGAACGGATTGTAGAGCACCTAGTTTCACAACTAAGTTCAGCAGTTTGTACCTTTAAAGATACTACATCTTTTTTATATGACATAACCACCTTTTGCATTAATTGCATACTGGCAGCTAAAGCTGACAGACAACCATCTTCTTATAGATGAACTGCAAAAGATTAATAGAAGCAATAAGAAAAAAACAAAAAAACAAAACAGGCAAAAAACCAGATGTGGACCAAAGAACATGCTGCAAATGTAGTCAATACTCACAAGTAATATATAAAGAATCACTAAGTAATAACTAAGGAACAATAAATACTGTCCACATTAAAAGAAAAGTGAGGGCCAGCAATCAGCCAGATTGGAGCCCTTGGACTACACAGAAGAAAAATATTTTACCACAGCCATAAGGATCAGAAACTTCTTAGGAAGCTTTTCTTCATTCATTACTATTAAAAGAAAAACAACTTCTTTAAGAGGTAAATGTAAGTAAGCTTTCAGTTTTCACTGGTCAAATAAATAGCACAGCATGTACCAGTCACCCTGTGTAACTGTGCCATAGAGGATTTCCTTGGAGTTTGTTTACATCTGACAAGCATGTTTTCTTTCAAAATATCAAACACATCTTTGATTCATAAGCTTAAATTATCACTCCAGTGAAATGAATAACTAAAAATCACTATTAAGCCAGGCAAAAAAAAAAAAAAAAAAAAAAAAAAAAAAAAAAAAAAAAAAAAAAAAAAGAATGGTCCTCTTCATCAGTGAAATTTAGCACGCAAGACATTTATTGTACAATCTGCCTGAAGAACACATGAACAGAGCCATGCAACACTATTAACCAAATCTTCACTTTAGAAAAACCACAGTTTTTCAATATGAAAGATATATCTAGTCCAGCCTTCATAGATGAGACCACAAAGCGTTATCAATATAACAAAAGGTGAAATAAGACTCCATCAGTACAGCATTTATTAAAGAACTTCAAATACCATCAAGAAACATGCACAGGGGTAGGACATCCTACTGGCAGCCAAAGCAGCCTAATCAGGCAGTCTGAAAAGTCATAAAGAAAATCCATCAACTCTGAGACTTATTCATTTAATGACAGACTAAAGAGCTGCTGGTACTCAGCAACTGCACTACAGGGACAAGCAGATGGGTTTAAAATATGTTCCTACCAAGCACCTATGGGCAAAAAATAAACAGAACTCATAACTCAGTGTTAACTTCACAGGTAACAGGTTAGAAGAGCTGATCTCTGACATGACAAACACACTTCCCCTGCACTTGTCCCACCAAGTCTCATCTTTAAAAGCCCATTCTTCATTTTTCCACAAGAAAAAAAATGTGAAAAGACAGTCTCTAACGAGCACCCAGCTTCCCACTGATCCATAGTGAGGCAAAGCAAAGCAAAATCCTTGCCTAGATTTGTTTCATTATTTTCAAAAGATTTGTCAGAATGATCAGGGTCTTTCAAGAGAGCTGGAGTCATCACAGTTTTGCCTGAACAAAGTACTGAAGAGATGTCCGCTAATATTAGTATCATGTTAATATCAAACTTCACTGGCAAGACCGACATTTTATAGAATGCTAAGGTTGTTGGGTTTTAGTTTTGCTTTAAATTTAACATAATAAGTAATCATATTGTGGCTTAGGTTTCGTAGGGATTTCCTTTCTCAATAACTATATTCTTTCTCACTGTGACCTAAAACTCTTAAGAAACTGAGCCAATGAGCCAGAAGTCAGGGTCATTATCTTCCACATTAATCAGTCTTGTCAGTTAAGTCTGAAGTTAAGCCGTTAAACACTTCTTTTCACACCAGAATTCCATCTCACCCATGCATCTGTAGGGTACTTAAAGGCCACAAAACACCCTGTTCAGCTAACAGAGAATAAATTAGTAACACGGGCCTGTCATACATTTATTCAACTCTGCAAGGTAGCTGCTTCCCCACAGATTCAAAACCAACAAATTACAGTCATAAATGAAGACTTACTAACTGTATAAACTATAGAACGTTAATAAAATGCCTCCACCATGTTATATTTTCAGTTGATAATTGATCAGCACATCTTAAAATACTTTTTTTTCTAGAGCAAATGCTTGTGAAGGCAGATTAATTCATAATTTTCATTTATTTTCCTTACAGCTATGAATTACTGAAAATCATCCATGCTGTAAAAGGGATAACCTTGTGGAGTATGAGGATCATCTGTAAATACTCCACCTCAAGTAGTAATCAATAGGATATAAGCATTCTGCATAAGAAGTACAAGCTGACTCCTCTCTGAAGTACCAGTCTTACAAAACTTCCACAGCGTAGAAATAAATAAGGCAGCCTATTTGTAAGTGGCTTCCGAAGAATCAGTATGCAGCACTTTCCCAGAGCAGTCACTCCCAAAGCCCTTGGGGACACCTACTTGTCACAGAATAAATTATCTGGCTAATATCCAGCACTACAGTGTATGTCAGCGGGCACCCGGGAGACAGGCATTAGACAGCACTTAGCCTCTTCAGCCTAGCAGGGCAGTCCTTGCATAAATGACTTTGCCCAATTATAAAACATAACTCATGCACTTATTTTGGTGCTTTTCTGCAGCAGCGTTTCATCCTAAAATATTTATGTATATTTATGTAGTACTGCATGCTGCGTGGTTGTTGTTTTTTTTCCCTCACCAAAAAGAAAGGTCCCAAAGTACAGTGCTGACCATTTTTCACACGCATTCTACATTTTAAGCTCCTCAATGCAAACAGAAGTATCAGACCACTAACGCGAGTGTTCTCAAACTCTGAAATTATTCTGTTTAATGGGAACTACTGTGGAAATTGCTCTCCCACAACTCCAACAGTAACTCTTCTTTCCTGGTTACTTAACACAAATAACCAAGTCTGCATCCCACACGTGGGATACATATAAAGCTGTAGAATAGGAACACCACAAGCGCACTCCAGCTCCGTAAGCAGAGCTGATGCTTTTCGGAACTGCTGCCTTCAGTCCCCTACAGCAAACCGCGGCCACCAACAGCCGCAGCACGAGAAACCTGTTGACACAGAAGTTGCAAACCAAACCCAAGGATCCCAATAAGCAACACAGGGAGGCTGAGAAGAAAATTACTTCCCCCACTTGGAATTCAGATTTCCAAAGCAGACACGCAGGAGCACAGTGCACCGGACGACGAGGGATAACATTTCTCATTACAAGAAGAGATACATTGTAAATCCGTTCCGTTTTACTAAACTCGCTACAAACCACGCACAGTAGCGAAGCCCCCTCAAGGACGAGGGCCACCTGCAGGCGCCGACTTTCGTAACCAAGAAGCTCCGGGTCAGAGAGGCTCCACGCACTCCGGTCACTGATTCCTTCAACTCGCTCAGCGGATCTCGCCGTTCTCACACCCCCAGGCCGCCCACGGGGCTCTGCGCTCCCCGGCACCCCTCCGTCCATCCTGTCTCTGCCGCTCCTCGCAAGGTGAGCACGGCGGCGGCGGGTCGCGTAAGCCCCGCCCGGGAGGGGAGCAGCCCCAGCCCTGCTGGCACGGGGCGAGAGACACGGGCGAATGCAGCCCGCAGCCCCTTTCCAAGTGCGGCGCCCCGCATGGCACATCCCGGGGCACATCGGGCCGTACTCGCCGCTCAGCGGCGGCAGCGCACCGGGAGCTGCGCGGCCAGAGCTCCCTCCTCCCGCCGCCGTGCCCGGGCATCATCGGGAATTAAAGGAGCAAAAATAACACTAGGGATGGGGGACAGGCGGGGGGAGGAGAAAGTTGCGATCGCCCCCAGCCCTCGCCTCTGCCCGCGACTGCGGGGCGGCAAAGGCTGACTTACGTCTCGGAATTTGTTCCACTGCCCGACCTCCTTGTCGTACTGGGAGATGGTGGTGAGCCATTGTTTATCGTCCAGAAAATTGCCGTTGTCCGCTCTGCCCCCGGCCGCCGCCGCCAGCACCGGGCTGCACCAGGCTGCCGCGCACACGCACATCAGGGCCGCCGCCTTCAGCATCTGGGCGAGAGGAGACACGAGGAGCGGTTACCCACCCGGCGAGCGGCCGGCGGGGACGGGCGCAGCGCGCCCACCCGAGAGGGACGGAGGTGCGGGAGGGAAAGCGGGAAAGGGAGCCCGAGTCGCTGGGCTGCGGGGAAAGCGGGAGAGACGGAGGGAGAGGCCGCGGCAGCCGCCCAACGCATCACCTTGCCGCAAGCCCCGCAACTGCGCTCCTCGCCGCGGCCGGAAAGGCGGCCCCGCTCCCTGCCCGCGCCGCCGTCTGCAGCCCCGCGCCGCGCCACGCGCTCCGCCCGCCTCCGGCCCCGCCCCTCGCCACCCCGCCCCGCGCCCGGGCTAACGGTCTGCGGGAGGGCGCCTGGGGGGGCGGCTCGCTCGGCTCCCGGCTCCGAGGGGGGTGCTGAGGGGAGCCCGGCCCCTGCCCTCCGACGGCATCTCCGCTCCAGCTGCGCCGCTACCTCGCTTCCCAAATTGAGTCTGCGACAGTCCTTGGACGGCTGCGGGCTTAATAAACTTTAAGTGATTTCAGGATTCCGCTTCCCGTGGTTGGGGCTCTGAGCGCTGCCTAAGGTACGCGTGCACTGTGATGCTGCCTGCGTTATCCCTGTTGTAGGCGCTTTGCGTTCTACCCTGCACGCGTGGACTGTGCGCTGCAGCCGTGCGTGGACTCGGGCTGCAGGGACGTCCCCTGTTCTTCCCGAACTAGTTAAATCTAATTTAGAAATGAGCGAGCTGCATAACTAGTTCAACTCCCTCCGCGGCATGGCTCACTCCATGTTTAATTTTGAGTTCAATCTGCATCCTGTTGACCTATTTCACCGACTTTCCAACATTTGTTCTATTCTCAGGTCTGAGCAGAGTTCTTCTCTCTATGTCTGCAATGGGTTCTGCAGCAATAGCTGGGTGTCTGGGCCTGCCCCCACTGCAACCCCTTCACTAAACAAGCTCCAGGCTGGTAGGGCCTCTGGGAGCACATGGGTAGTGCCAAAAGAGGAGGTGGGAACAGATAAAGCTTGGAAGGAGTGAATGCGAGGTCAGAGAAAGAAGGAGGCACCCTGTGATGCTTACCACATCCCACAGATCTTCCATAAAAAGCAGATGGTCATATCCAGAGGAACTGTGGCCTGTGGAGAACCCATGGTAGAGTACATCTTCCTGGAGAACAGTGGCCCTTAGAGAATCCATGCCAGATCAGAGAGACTGTGAGAAGGAACCACAAGGAGAAACTATGACTGCCTATACTGTCCTCCATTCTTATTCTGCTGGTTGGGACACACACTGCTTTGTTTCTAATGAAGTAGAGCCTGGCTAAGGGAAGGAAGAAACATTTTTACCAGTATTTATCTTCTTGTTTCTCACTATCCACATTAGAAATTAACATTTTTAACTAACAAATTAATTTTCTTCAGGCTTTTTTTGTCTGCAAGAGCAATTGAAAAGCTGTCTCCTTGACTTTCTGACTTATCCCTACGTATCCTTGTTCTCTCGGGGTTCTGCTGGTGGGATGTGTTAGAGACTGGGTTGAAGTCATGGTTGCTAGAGGTACACGACTGGAATACAGCACTCCTAACACAGCATCTGAAAGTATCCATCACAGTTTCAAGTCTGAGAGTAGCTGTTTTTACTATGTCAAGGTCCATCAAGACATTCTTGGATTTGATAAGCAGAAATAATGTCACTTTACATGAAGAGATGTGAATATGAGGTTGTGATTGATCCTACCAAGATTTTTGTTTGGTCCTAATCTGGTAGTGAAGTATGAATTGAATCCACTAGCCCGCGTCTTACACTACGTAATACATGCCATTCTGTTCCTAAACACGTATCGCTGAAATCAATGAGAATCTTATCAACAGAGAGATACAGAGGATGACTGCAAGATTAGGATTTATGTGCCTGACTGAAAATGCAACCTACCCAAAATAATACTATATTTTCTAATAAATGAATCATAAAATTCAAAGCAAAGGGATGGAAGGACTGGACAGAGGCTAAGTAAGAATCAATAAAACAGTCATGTTATTCTCAGAAGGGTTATAGAGTCAGTCCCTTATACAATCATTTTCTGACAATCCAGTTTGTGTTTGTCAATCTTAATGTTAATTTCCTGTAAGACCCTTTGCCCTTTGGCAAAGAAGAGATTTCTCTAATCCTGATGATCTATCCTCTCCCATTCTCTTTTAAATGAGAGATAGAATAATAATATATCAATAATTCTCTTTCTTTTTAAAACTTTTGAACAATATCCCAACCCCTTATTTTGTGTCTTCATTCACCTAGCAATACAAGTAATCCATTTTGATTGTCCCTCATCTGCATTTCACTTTATCAGTCAGGGTAATGTAATTTAGTACTTTAACTTATTGTGCATCTTTCTGTAGTGGTACAACAGTAATAAAAGTGGCTGGGATTTATTTTCAGTAAAAATTCTTAGAAAAGGAAGTTCTGATATGGTTTGGGTTTTAAAGAGGTTTAGTTGTGAATTGCCATAAAATGATCTTCCACACCTATATGTGGAAGTTTCTCCTTCCACAGTTTCTCCTGACAACACATACTAAATGATCAATTATATGTAATTTTGCCTGAACCAAGCTATTTGAAGCCTTTAATAATTCTAAATGTATTCCTTATAATTTTAAGCACTCTGATCTTCACATAATTGGTTTAAGAGCCTCATTCTGATCAAGGACTTAACATAAGTTGGTAATTCCATTTCTTCAAGCGCACAAAAAAAATGATGCTTGATTGAAATGGCATTTTGAAGATGCAGAACTAAGAAGTTTTCTTCTTTCTCAATAATTTCACTACTCTTCAAAGATCTAATTTTTGTATCTTGAGAGTTATTCTTTCCTGTACTTCAGATGTAAGTACATTTCTCACAGAAAGTATATCTGCGTTGTTACATACTGATGTGCCTAACAATGGTATCTTTAAGATATGACAGGGAATCCAGTACCGCAGTAGCGATAAGAGATTCATACTAATGGTAATGGTTACATAATTTTAAGCTAAGATCATAGAAACACTGAGTTATAGCTCTTTTCATCATTGTACTGCTAAGAAATATCTCTGCTATTAGTAAAATAAATAAATAAATGTTTTCTCAATCTCAAAATTCCAAATATGATAAATTTTCCAAGTGTTCAGAAAGATTTTTCAAGCATTAAAGCCAGCTAGTTGGAGGAATCTACAGAGGGATGGTAGGGGAGATGCTGTCGCTGGTGATATACACATCCAAAATTAAGTGATGGTCATAAACACATGTGGAAAATGATGGAGAAAGGAAAAAAAGGGGAGATTACACACAATATGTGTATTATACAAAAAGGTGCTGGAATTTGCAATGGGGATGCCAAGAGCTGTGCTGGAAGAAGAGTTTATATGTACAACTTAATGAAACAGAGGAGACGTACTGAGAAATGATTAAGGAATACAAAGAAATGTGCAGCCTGGAAACTGTATCAAAAGTGCTTCACCCCCTTCTTGCAAATGAAAAGCGCTAATACATGAAGTTTATGCGAATGTAATGATGTGGCCCTTGCAGATGATAAAAATATAACTTTTTTTTGCTGCAGAAAATCTCAAGGGAACATCCAGCCATCCCATCACCCACAAGCATAACTTGTCAATTTGTAACTTGTCAGTCATGGCAGATGTTGATCTAAATCCATTCTTAGACCGTCAGCAGAGTCTGTCCGTGATGGGAACTACACACTTAATCTATGTCAGTGACTTTACTAAGCTAGATTTAGGAGATGTGAAATTAGATTTTCTTATTGAAATTTAAGCTTATAATTTCTTATAGTGAATCCACTTCATGGTAAACATGAAAAAAAAAATTGCTTTCATTTGTTCTGTATTTTTTTCTATATTATAAGCTATTTAATTCTTTGATTCCCATCATACATTTTCTCCCTGTTATTTTTTTTTTAAAAACTCTACTTCTACCCTAACTATTCTTTCAGTTTTACGCTATGGTTTTGAGCTCTTCATTCACTTCTCTACTACTCTGTTCCATCTTTCAAATCAGTCTTTCCTGTTTTTTCACCATCAGTGCTCTGAAGACTAGAATGCCTTGCTTATACCTACCCACTGCTGATTACAGCAGAAGGATTGCTTCCTAAAAATAGTTTGACTTCATATGATTTCTTGTGTCAAATCTATTGCAGTTCACTATGCATCTTCTTGTTATCATCCAGGTGCTTAGAAACAGTGTACTGAATTATCTGTGCCTGTGTTTTCTAGAAATTGAGAGTTGGAAAACAGGAGTTTAGTTTTCTGATCCCTTTTTGACCCATTCTCATTTTGAAGGCACTTCTTTAAAGAACCCTTTTGATTTGCTTTTTCGACTGTTGTCTGATAGCCTACTTGTTCTCTACAGCTTCTTAAAAGCAAATGCTAGCAAATCTGAGGCTGTTTCAAAGAGGTGTGTAAATATTCAATGGAAGTGTGCATAAAATGATGAAGATAATCACATTTTAATAAAAATTGTAAAATTGAATGGCTACAAAGCCTTTAACTCCTTTTTCTTGTCTTTGCTATGACAGCTGAGCTAACCAGCTACAAAGCTTTGACCTTTGGTACACAGGTTTTAATACCTTTTTTAGTTTTCTGCTTGCTACATTCCCTCTGCACAAAGGGCATTTCCCATTCTTTTGCCCTCTTTATATTAATACAGTGTTCATAATGATTTCTCATCAGCCTCGATATATCTTACCATCTACATCTCAGTTTCACCTTGGCTTGTGATACTGGTCTTGAACTGTGTGAAATGTTCATCTCTAGTAATATTCTTTGACTTACATCTTCAATTTCAGACCTATGCAAACCTCAAGAATTTAATACATTTAGTCTTCTATGACTTTCCTTTCTTCTGCTTTTATTGCAAATTAATCCTTAATATTTACCCTTTTGAGTAAACGCTCTGAGATGCTCATAGATCCCATTCTCCAGGAATGTAATTAAATCGCTAACCATTTGTGCATCTCTACTGACACAACTACTGTCAGAGAGCCAGAAAGCACAAACAAGGATCCAGACACCTTAAGAACTCAGGTGATTAGCATGAAGTACACATCCATATCATATTACTGACAGTTTATTTACCCATCAGAATAAGGCATTGATGTATAGGCTTGTGCAGGATAGGAGCACAACACCATCTCAAGACAAAGCTGAGCTAATTCCTACCAAGTTTAGAACTGGAAAGGAGAATAACTGCTCACTGATGTGACATCTCTGCCTGACATCTTACATCATTGTTCTGCAACTCTGTACAGCCCCATCAGTGGAGGAACTAGTGCCTCACATAGCTACATACAGGAATGGAACTCAAGCTTGCACAAAGAGTTTTTATGAGTTTGAGTTCATCCTCTAGGACTTTTAAACACAGAAGGATACCACTTTTTAATATAATACAGACTGCATACACTTATCATTTAATTCTACACTAATCTTAGTAGATGATGTTTGGCCAGAACCTATCAAGATAATATCTTTTCTGGAGCTTCATAATAAGATAGGAAATAATTTTAATTATGTTCGGCAAAAAATACTGTGGATGAATCAATGACATGAAAAGTTAATTGTTGCCAGATTCATTTAAAAAAAAAAAAAAAAAAAAAGTCCTTTAATTGAGATGTTTGGGTCTGAAATATATTATAAATTTGCTAGAAAAAGAGGCATGGAGTTGAACTGTGCTACTGAAAATCCACTTGTATAATTTATCTGGATGGTTGTTTCTATTAAAACCAAAACTTAAGGATAAGGTATATAATGAAACACTTTTTGACACATCCCATGCCAGATAGTCATTATGCAAGCTAGGTCTTCCTAATTTTGAATAACAATGAAAATAAAAATGAAAAATGCATGTGACATATTTGTAGAAAACCTTTTCTTCCTCCGTTTTCTCACCTCTGAACTACTCTAAAATAACCTCTCCTGCTTTTAGTTACTTACCATGGATCTCACTAGCATCTCTTAAGAAATGCCTGCTCATCACACAACTTGAAAAAAATCCATGAATTATTCTAATCATTGCGGTTGATTAAACAGGTGGGGGTCCTTTCTGATTCTGCATTTACTACTTTTTCCTCCTTCCTGATAGTTTCTCACAGCTGGAGATTTTCAGCCCCATTGTAGTCTCCTCATTTTAGCAAAGTTCTTTTGGCATGCTAATTAATCTCCTCTCTAATGTTTACTCTCCCTGACCACAAGCCATTGTCTGCTTTTACATCTTATTTTGAAGAGATTGGGTTCTTAAAATTCTTAAATGTCTCTCTTAACAATGGCTCTAGCCTATACATGAGATGACAAACAACACAGTGACTTAATGACAAATAAAATTCTAACATTGTAACGTGTTTGTTTTTTCTTTTTTCCCAACTTTCTTCACAATTCTATTTAAGTTACATGTGTTTAAATAGAATAAACTAGGAATATATTTTTGGAGAACAAAAATTTGGCATAGATTCGTGCCTGTGAAAGAAGGAAATCTTTCTGAATTTAAATAATAAAGATGTAAGACAATCAAGAAAGAAAAGTTAATTGATCAAACATAAGCATGCTTTCTTGTGCTAGCAACAGCACAAAGACCTTCCCCAGATAGGACCCTGTATGCTGTAAAGATGATGAGTTGACCTAAATATTAAAAATCTTAATTTTCTTTTATGTTATATTTAAGAGCAAGTGTAAGCATTAAAGGAACTTGTATTGCGACAGAGAAAAATGAATCTTACTAATTTTAAAGTCAGATCACAAACCACATCTACTCTTTGGCTTTGTTTTTATACTTTCAGAAGATATATCATAATTACATGGTTTTACTTTACTGGCATATATTTCTTTTTCAAAACCAGCTGAAGCCAAGTCCATTTCAAATAAAACACCTAATTTGATGAGCATACACATTGGAATCCATTACATTATTATGTTTTGGTCCTGTAGGCACTATTGTACATGCTGTATATCTTAGCTTGTTACTAAATCATTTAGAGTTAAGACAGGGCTATTATGAGCAATTCCTTTACAGATAGCCTTTATATAAAGTCTAGGTCTTTGACACTATTTTATTTTTTTTTAACAAGTATGTGCTGCAACATTTTATCTTACTACATGATTTTAAACGAAATGGACCATAAATCTTGCAAATATTATAACTCAAAAACTTTTGGACATTTGCATCTGATTTTAAAATATGAAAGGTTGCTGTAGGACAAAGATGTATTGCCTCACAAGCCCTGCTTACAGAAATACCACGTGATAAGACCATCCATGCCTTTCTCATCTTTGACACTTTTTGACTTTCAAAGTCACTTCCAATTCATTGCCCTCTGTATGATTTCCTGACTTCAAATATCTGGTCTTCTATTTATTTTCATACGTCTCTTTCCTCCCCTCACTTTATTCCAGCTGACTGCTTTGGTCCTATTTTTAACATAATAAATAATCAGTCACGTATTTGATGCATTTCAGAAGTGGAAAATTATTGAGAAGGATACAACACAAACGACACTGCTGTAAACTATGTTTCTTCTTCCAGATTACTGGGGTTGATGAAACCATAGGGAACATATTGGCACCAATTTGTAAATTATTGCAACATTCAGCCAAATCTCTATGTTGAGCCTGTCATTTGCTCATCTTGACTAGGCAGTAGTGTTTCACAATTAGTATTTTAGTCAGACACTTAGGAACTAAAGCAACGTTTTGCTATTTATTTTTTTTTTTATTATTATTTTTACTGTTTTAAGTTTTTCAGCTCCTCCAATACATGGATAAATCTTAAACATGATAGTCCAAAAGAGAAAAATAAAAAAATAAAACATATCTAAGAAATTTAGGAAAGGGTGACCTAGCTACAGGACATGCTATAGATGATCCAGTTCAATGTACTTAGTTTTTTTCTTCTGTAAAATCTTTTTTGTTTGTTTGTTTTGTTTTGTTTCTCTATGGGATACTAGTTCTGCTTATGCAGCATGGATTTTCACATAGCATAATAAAAATTAATCACTTTAATTAACCAAATTAAAAGATTCCATTTTGTCAAAAAAGTAACTGAGCAGTAAGTCTCCAGGTTGGTCAGAATTAGTTGTCTGCAATATGTAGTTGCTGTATTTCAAAGACACAGTTAATCAGATTCCCAGTCTCTGTGGACAAGGTGTACATCTAAACCTCAAAGGAGATCATGATGGATTGTAGAAGCTGTAGTTCAGCCATAGAGCCTGCTCAGAGACTTAGAAATTCCTACCAAAAATGTGAGGGCATAGACTTTCCATGTAGATTAGACATGAGATGATATGTGAAAAAGTATGTTTTTTGTTGCTGTTGTTTTGTTTGTTGTTGTTGTTTGTTTGTTTTTGAACATAATGAGGAGTCTGGAAGGCAGTTTAAATCTGTCAGAAACTTGCATGCCCTTTAAATAATGTTCATTTTCCTTTAGGATAACATGGCTCAAAGGGCACAAGATACTATGAGGAGAATTACCACAAATCCCATCTCAAATTTATATTCCTCTAATACAGTGATTTTCCCACATATTTAGGAAACCACGTTTTCTTCATGTAGATCTATACTATACCAAATAGCTGTGTATACACAGTTTTTAACTAAATGTTTGTTAATCAAGTGCTTTAAAAAGGTGGATTAAAAATGTTTATATGTTAAAAAAAAACAAAAAACTACAGTTTTAAAGTTGGTTCAAGTCCATGTTCTGAAACTGACTTTATAAATCAACTGTACTGTTTCAATTCTGCTTTAGTGTTCAAAGTACTTAAAAATAAACACTGCCTTTAAAAAAATTCCATAGTCATGAGTGGACAAATCAGTAAAAATCTAGAAGGCATTGCTCAGTTCCCCCCCTTTCACACAGACATCCTAACAAGTCTAGTCTTTCAAAGTTTGCAGTTTATTCAGACTTTAATCCAACTAGATTTGTCTAGATGAATAAGGTCACAAGTTTAGTATTTCTATTAAAGTCTGTGGTCTACAATAGGGATTCAGAATAAATTCCCTTCAGCATGTTTTGGTATGGTGAGATGCTGCCCCAAATCACAGTGAAGTTGTTGTGCCACACTGCTGGTAATACACTGAGCTACAGACCAGATTCAGCAGACAGAGCCCAGCCCACTGGACCTCTTTTTCTCCAAAAAAAAAAAAAAAAACAATAAAACTAAACAGAAGTGCAGATATTTAAAATCCCAGTTAACAAACCTTCCTTCCTCTATTTATCTCTCCCTCCATATGCAGTTCAGCTATATACTAGATTTTAAGTTAATCCACAATTAATGGCTCAAAGACTACTTGTTTGGATATTTTATTATATTTACTGCCCAATAGTTTTTTATTACAGTAAAATAGTAGTAAGTTAATAAACAACATAACACTTTCCAAGATTTAAATCACTTAAATTGTAATTTTTCCATATCTATGTCACCAAAATCAGTTATAATTTATGTTTAGTAAGGCTGATCACTCAATATTACATGTGGGCTTTTCTGTTTTTTAAATTTCTGTATTTCATGTCACCAAAATAAACACTGAGGATCTCCGACTTCCTTCTACTTTCAGACATGGCACAGGCCGCAGAACTTCTCTGTATCATAGGTTAAAATTGGTAACAGCCAGGGCCTCCCCTAAGCTCCAGTGTGCACCTCCAGGAGGCTGCTGGTGTTTCAGAGAAACTTAAGATATTTAGCCTAGTCCCTCCAAACACCAAAAGTTTGGTAATAGAACTAAAGGAAAGAGGGGGGAGGGGGGGAAAAAAGATGACCCCCCCCAAGGCTTTTTCACTTGCTGGTACATGCACAGCTCTGGACTCTGTGGATATTCAATTTTCACATGCAGTTCTGAGTCATAGCAGAAGGAAGAGTTAAGAACTTTGGAGTTTAATAATTACCTGCATCTTTGAGAATCCAACCTGCAAGATATGAACACCCTTGAAGGAGGGATAATGTTAGGTTTATTAAATTATACAAATACTGCAAGATCTTAAGAAAATACTATCCTAGTTTTTCCAAAATAATGCATAGCATCTAGCCTTGTGTTTATGAGCACTCCGTCATAAAGAGCCATCTGTTCCTAATAACAAGGTCTCAATTTTCAAGAATTACAGGATAGGAACAGTTCAGTCACACAACAGAAGACCCCATCTTAATCAAGAGTGGGGAACAGCTCCACTCTTGGTCACTCCCATCATGTTACACTGACATGAACTGGCATTGTAGGTGGTCAATAGGGTCCTGATGCTGAGATGAGTCAGTCCTTTCTTTTTGTGAGAGACTTGGAACAATCATGCTGTCATCTGAAGGGCTCTTGGCAGAGGAAATGACATAGAGCTTTCTAATTTTCAACATTTCACTGAAACTACCTTAGGAGCACGAAAATTAGCTGCAAAGTTTATGAACTGACATTAGTTCTCAGACCAAAATGGAAGCTAGGGTGATAGGCAATATTTTGATGGACACAGTGCAGACATTTTCAGACAGCGTCATAGAGCATGTGCATATGAAATTTTCATCTTGACATTTCCTGTCCAGTAATTGTTCTGAAAAGATCCCATGGAATTGGAATAACAAGCAAATTATAACTTCCACGTTGGAACATTAAAGAAATTGGTACATTGATTGATGTGTGCCAGGCTATGTGAAATATGCTAGCAGTCAGAGCTAATCATTAAGGACTCGAATTATGTTTGAATCTGATTATCCCTGATCCTAGGCCATTTGCAGAACAGGTATAAAGAGACAGGCAGTTACAGAACATGCAGTTAATGCTTTTCTCTTAATAGAACTTGGTAGTTAAAATATAAATTGTTCTCTGGGCTTTTCCCAGCCTGAAAAAGCACATGTATATTGAATGAAGTGATTCTTGTTCTAATCTTATGTTGTATTACAGGATGAGTTTTGCTAAGAGGTGATAGCAAACTAAACTGAAACATGAATACTGCACTCAGCTACTTTTGACATACAATATTGTTTCACATTTTGTAGTGTCAACACTCTACATTTTTTCCCCTCTTCTTCAGTCCTCCGTTTCCCTGACCCACGTGAACTGCCTCACCAATTGTATTATGGACTGTAAATTAAGTATGTTTTGTCCTACAAAGAGTGTCAAGGTCCTTGCAGAGAATTAAAATACATATTTGAGTTAAGATCTGAAGAGTTACAAACAAACATACATAGAATGTTTGGAAAAGTTTAATATTTTGTTTCTTTAAGTCAAAGTATAGTACACTATAGTTTTCTTTAAAAATATATATATATGGATAATGAATAAGAGAAGAATTGACTAATATTAAATTAATTATTGCATCTAACAATGAAGATTAAAAATGTGGCAGGCTTAGGAGGGCATCACTGAGTTCTAAGCAGGAATAAGATGCTTAACAACAACCTTCTTGGACTGACAAGAAATCAAGAGAAAGGGTCCAGTTTCCTCAAGGAACAGGAAAACTACTATTTAAAATAGAAACCAGAACTTCTAAAATTAATTCAATTAGGTCAGACAGCCAGAGGAATGTGAGCATGAGCAATTACCAATCTTCTAGCATTTACTTCAAGAAACATAAAATGTTAAGCAGACCCACATGCGTGTCCCTATCACTGAGAAAATCTGATAGGATTGCACTTCAAGTTTCTTTTTTCCTAATGTATTTAGGAGAGCAGTGCCCCCTAGTGATTTCTGAAAAATCATATTTTCTTTTTTTGAGATCGGTCAAGGAGTAATAGCTCAGCATGCACCTCTAAAACTCAATCCCTATACCTGCACTGTGTCCTAATATTGATGTTTCCCTTCTACTTAAACTAGAAATAATTAAAGTGGATAGCCCTTGACAATGGGTGTTTCTCTTTGTTTCTTGCACTGTAATAACTGTAAAAGTCTTGCTCCTGGAAACCTTGTAGATGTTAGAAATTATGCCCTTAGAGTTAACCAAAGCTTTTCTGGAACTCCAGTGTGATGCTCATGAGTTTTAGGACTGCTGTTCTTTGAGAAGCTAAGGGAAGAGTGGCAGTCAATTCTAACAGCAACAAGCATTCTCATCTCAGTAGAAGTTTTTTGTGTCGGTCAGTATTTCTATTTTAATTTCTTGACGGCTCTTCATTTCCCTCCCGTATCAGTACAGTAAGAATGCAAGTAGTACCATTACATTGCAGCAACACAAGTCTAGCAGTCTCCTGTGCAAACGTGCTTCCTTAGACAGCAGAAGCTGGAATTCAAGTAGTGACAATGAGCACTTATCAGCTTTGTAGGCCGCTTGAAATGAAAGTGCAATTGTTTCATGGATACCAAGGAAACAGGACTACTTCTAAATCCTAAATTAACAGATCTATGTGCATGTGCACAGCAAACCATGTTACTGCCAATGGAAATGACTTCTTTTTAAGGAGAACATCTGCAGTCCATACAATCAGATGTTGTTTCTGGTTTTGGCTTATCTCACACAAATGGCTGAACATTTTTAACCAGTTTCCTCCAGGTAGTATTTTGTGCAAAAAAAAAAATAATAAAGCAAAACTGCATTCACTGTTCATTATAAATTCACTTCTGAGAAAACAAAAGGAAAATTAAAGTATAGATCACAATTCCAAAATAGCAGAGGAGACAAGATCAAAAGAAACGCTTTCTGGAGAAAACAGCCCAGCCTAAAGCTGTAATGACAAGTGCAAAGGGATACTGCATCATTTTCAGGCAGCAAACAAATGCTACAAAAAGGTCCACAAAAACTCCACATCTGTAGATATGTTCACAACTCCTAAGCAACTTGCTGCATTTCCAATTATCAAAGCCATCCACTCAGAAAATGCAACAGGCATATTGCTGTATCTGACACTTGGAAAACAGTGCTGAAGGTCAGATATCATAAGAAATTGAGCAGAAACTTGTGCTCAACCTTTTTTTTTCCTCTAGTACAAAAAAGAGTTATGATTTTAAGTTTTGAATATTACTGAAAGCGCGTTTAGTTTTTTTTATAAAATCCTAAAATAGCTCTAACAAAATGCTTTATATCATAGCTCTTATTTTAAATGGGCCTTCACAGATCCTTGATTGAAACAAACTGCAGTGAACAATTGCAATAAATTATCCAATGTATCTGCACTACAATTTAAGATGGATGAATGGACAGAACTTTAAGTCCCCCTCAGTCAAGCACACCAGACTTCTGTTACTTCTGTCTATCTTTTGAAGAATCAGTTTGCTCTCCAATTATTGTAGTCAGTTATTTTAGATGGCCCATATTCTAGCATTGTGGAGCAGCCGACATATTTCATAAAAAAAGTACTAACACAACAGAAGTTTCCCAGACTCATTGTACTCCTAAAGGTATCCTGTGTGCACACAAAACAGGGAATAGCCTGTTGAGGTTGTTACATGACACAGTTCTTATATCTTGGTCTCTGTCTCTTTTCTTCACTGTATTCCTCCTCTGTAAGCTTCAGTGTCCTGACCTACAATGCCAACAACCACCCACACTGTAAGTTATCTGCACACTGACATACATCAGTAGGGAACTGCATATTTCTTTTGTACTTTCAAGGAAGCCTACATATTTTTGGCTTTCTGTGCCTAAGAGCCTCAGCTGAGGCAAGCTGACTACCTAAGAGTTTAGCATACACAATCAGTAATATTGTATCTGCATCCTAATACAGCCAGTTTTTCAGACATTTAGAAGTTCTGCTTCTCAGGGTGTAGAACTAGTTTTCATGTGTCCAGTACATCATAAAACAGCTGTGTTTTCATTACCTGTATGTTTCTCATTTGCAAAGTAACAGTGTTTAGTAACTGAAATTCTGTAGAATTATGCCTACTATTCCTAATACAAAGACTGGAACACTAGTGACTGTGCAGGGTCTACCCTTGAGAAAAGAATGAGAGCAAGTAGGAATGTTGAAAGACCAAGGAACTGAAGGGAAATACCCAAATCACATAGGATAAGATCACGACAAGAAAAGGAATTGCAATTCCTAGGATTTGAGCACCCCAAGTGTTCTAAGTGAAGTGCTTTCATTCCACAAAAGTTTGGTGAAAGCTTAGCACATGCAGGAACACGTACCCATCTGCAGACAGAGTTCCTCTTGAAAAATGACATTTAACAAGAAATGAAGTCAAGTACAACATCAGTACACATTATTGTTACTTGTTTACTGGCAGAAGTTCCAAATGTAGGCACAGCTACTAAAAAAAAGAATCTTTATAACCTGCAGTATCTTTCCAGATTCTTCTTTAGTATGCCATGATTGAAGGACACACATTTTAACACAGATACTAGCAAGCCTGTATGAACAGTGTTTTGATGTACTGCATGTTTGGTTTGGTATCATTTAAAATAGTTGTGGATTTTCCATCAGAAGGAACAGATATATTATAGGTTTTACTTAAATGTGAAACAGCAGATTTCCTTCAGTCCCTCATGCTAGCATTTTATTCTGTCCTTCAGGCTGCCAGAACAATATAAGACTTTCAAAAGTATACTTTAGTGACAAAAGAATCCTGTTTACCCATCAGTCATACCACTCTCACCTATTGGGTAAACTTGTTATGAAGGTACACATTCCCCAAGAGCCACTGGACACAAGTACAATGAAAATGAGTTCTTTCCCTCTGTATAGTTCTAATAATACAAGTGCATAGTTGTAATTACAGAGTAAACGGATAGCCAGAGGTTATCTAAGAAAAGACTCACCAGTGCTGAGGCTTGCAGTCAAGATGAATGCTTGCCAATATTGAGGCTCACAACAAAATCCCCACACAGGAGCAATCTCCAGAAAGAGATGCTGCCTTAGTGGTGGTCAGCCCTTAAATGGGATCTAGGAGAGATGGAGTCAAGCTCCATCCCTTCCAGGAGCACAGCTGAATTACCTTCACCTGTGCTCCTGCAGCTGACTCATCACTTGCCTCAGATAGTTAATCAGAGGTTCAGGCTGTGATCAACAGTTTCCCTTACACACTTCTCTTCCCACTCTTTGCCTCAAGAAAAATATGTTTTCCAGAATCTCTGAGACTGTAATAAAGCATCCAAAATTTTTGATTGGTCCTCAAGAAACTACTTTCTTCACAGTATTCATGAAATGAAAAACATTTACTGCCATTTTACAAATTATTTTTACTACACAGAGTACTCCAAACTTGGTCTTTGCAGATACACATATTTTCAAGACGTTTCAGTAGACTGTTCATAAAATAGACTGATTCTGCAAATACAGTGCTGTTTTAAAGTACTTATTTTTGACCTTGAATATTTTTCACTCATACCAGTTATGAAAAAGCAATAACAACAAATTAAAGAACAGCAACAACAACAACAACAAAAAAGAAACAAGTTTGAATTAGCAACACTAAATCTAGTGTCTGCCCCATCCCTAAGACATAGTACATCTACTAGAGTCTGTCACAGACCAAGTTCATCCTGTAGAAAACCACTTGTACTGTAAGCGAATTGACTGAATCTGGGTTTTCCAACTGAGGTACAGCAAAGTGTTGGTCTTTTGTTCAACTTCTGCCCGAAGGCATTGGTCTCTACCAACTTTTGGTTAGCAGTACTAACCTGCTTTTTCATCTCCCAGAGAAGCTGTGCTAAACACACTCCCCTCTGTTTCCCTCTTCACTTCCCACCTAATACTGTCACTGTTAACTGAATTTTGTGAAGTCCTTGCAAATGAATGTCAAAGAAACACATAATCATCTGTGAAAGAACTTGTCTTCCATCAGCATTCTTGAAGCAAATCTGGGTGAATTAAGGACTTCTGGAAAATATCATTACAGTGTGTTAGTGCCAAAATACCAGACTGTCAACCCTTTCCTCTGATCAAGACACTTTAAATGATCTTCCTAGATTTGACCTAATAGAGCTGAAAAATGACATATCTCCAGAAGTACTCAAGCACAGCAAAAAGCAAAAAGGTTTAGCCTTCTTTCCATTAGTCTCCTTTTAAGATCAGTTTCAGCACTGGCAGACTTGTCATTCAGTCTTGTCTGGACAGTCAGACAGCTCATAAGGTGTGCTATATCAAGATTAAAAAAAAGAGAGAGAGAAAAAAAAAGATATCTTGAAAAGCAGTATCAACTTAGAGAAAGGCTGCACTTATATTTTTTATATTTACTACTTATCATCTCATCTTTGGTTATTTTCGGTCTCTCACAGAGGCTTGTTTATATTTTCATTCTTCTGAGAAATCTTTATTTTAAGATGAAGGTATTCCAGTTCCACCGCCTGAGGTGGAGTGATCTTTACTTTCATTGGCAGTACCATGTATGCCATTGCTTGAGATAAGAGTCATGTGCAAGGCAAGGACAAATTAATTTATCTCCTGTAAGAAGCAAGGGGGAAGAGATGGAATAAGGGAAGTCTGAAAGTCGTGAGCAGAAATAAGACATCTGATTCTTTCCTTTTCTTACCATAACTGGAAAAATATTTACCATCAAACAGTGAGAAATATCAAAACAGCACTACTCTCTATAATAACTATTGCTTACATCTTAGGAAAATTTTCATTATCTGTTTTTCTTTTCCATACAGCATTTGGAAACAGCTGACGGCTAGTAGAAATATTGCTAGCCAGTTTAAATACCAAATTTGGTTTCATTTTTCTCCTTCAGTTTCAATATTTCCTTATTGAACACATCTATATTAATAGTATGTGAACGGAGCTGGCGGTCAAGATATCAATTTAGATGTTTCAGTTTTGTCGCTCACTATGAAGTCAATAATGTACATATCAAAGATGCATATTAATATTAAACAGATATTCAGGTTTTCTAGATGACAAGAATACTGCTGAAACTTATGCAGAGTGCTTTTTTCCCCTATAAAACTTGAATTTTAGATAAAAAAGAACCAGTTTTGAGTGTAAAGTCATTGAGATCTTACAATACATTAATTATTCATTCTCTCCATGGCATTTATTTGTTTTTTAATATTCGCTCATCTGTTTCACAGATAATTTTATCATTTCAGATAGAACCAAATAGTCTAACTTGAGAGTAAGATCTAGGGATATATTTTCTTGTTTACACACTGGTAAGCTTGAAATATAATAAAAGCTGTAAAAAGTAATTAAATTGGTTAGCCATTAATGAAGCCTGCTGTATGACTGAAGTTAAATTTAAGCCATTTCATGAATATTGTTAGGTTAATTGTGCTCTTCACAACCCACTTCTGATGAGCAGTTACTTTTATATGTACAGCAGCTAAAAAACTTACGAGTTCATTTTGCAGTTTCATAGTTACTGCCACTTTTTCATTCAATTCATTCACATCAGTTAATTTGAAAAGCCACACACTTCTTTTTTCTCCTTCACCAATTTTCCATACACATGTAATTAATATGGAGATACAAAAGCCCTTTATGTTTTTTTTTGTTTTGTTTTGTTTTTGATTTTTTTAATTAGAGTTAATATAGGGCGATATTACAGTGATACAGTATTAATATATGATGATATTTGAAAGAGACATTTTTTAGGCAGTAGTAGGAGCAATTTCAGCTTAAATCATATTACTAAGGCTATTAAATTTCTAACTGAATAAGATTATTATTACTAAGGGATGCTTTCATGGCAATAGACTTCTGTGATTATTATTTCTAGAAAAACAAGTTCATTACCCTATTTCTGCACTGGAAAAATGAATCAAATCCTTCTGCCATTACTGGGCATATCTTGATGGATAATTCCCACAGAAGTCATAAGAATGATAAATTTTGTTTGCTCTTTTATTTAGAGTGTTGAATATAAACTTAAAAATTAAAAGATCCCATAGAAATACATCCACAGACTATCTCCAAATATGCACATCGAATATTAATGTACATCGAACCTGGCTCAGGGTGTATTCTAATTGAAAAACCTATATTTTTTTATTGTTTTTTTCTTTCATGTCATATTTTCTTATTGCCACAATATTTCACTTCCACCTGTATTCTTTCAAGTTTTACAGTGGCTGCCAGTGGCCAGCATGACATTCCATCCTGGTTAGATAGCCCTAGAGTAACTAAGTTAAGAGCTTGAGAATTGTATTTAATATTTAAGCACCAGTGATCACATTGAAGTAACTGCTCTAAAGACATTTGTGGGCATAATTTGGAAACAAATTAACTGCCAATCAAAAGTTGTTTGTTCAAGGCAGTTTATCTGATTCTTTATGTTTAACATCTTTGTTTTGTACTCTTGCAATCATTTCAGTAAACCTGCAGTAGGTTCAACTTCTCAAGTGACTTCCTCCATTTAACGTACCTTGTAAATGCTGTAATTTTTAAAAATGCTCTTGTGAAAATCCAAACCATTTTGATTTTCAGTGTCTGTTACTACTTCTGGAAAAATATTTTTATTTTAACAAATGATTTTTTCTTTAAAAACATATAGAAGGACTATCATTGGTCTTTAAAAGGCCATTTATGCCATTAACATTTTACTACTACTTCATAAGAAGGCATGTCTTCTGATATTTTCTGTAAGGCCCAGCCACAAATGCAGATAACTTTTCCTCTCCACAGTCCACTTGAAAATGTTTTCTGTATGTTGAGTATTTCAAGTACCTCGTGGAACATTCAAAAGATGCAGAACATCAAAGAACATAGCTTTCCTTACAACAAAGTAGAACATGAGAGAGAAATGTTATGTAAAATAACTTTTAAGATGAAAAATGGAACAGATGCATGAAGATACAGCATCATTTTTGAGAAAAATCAGAATATTCTGATGGCTGGAGTACCTTTGCTGTAAAGACAGTTCAAAAGAGCTGGGCTTATTCTGTCTGGAGAAGGTTTCAGGGAGACTTAATTGTGGCCTTCCTGTGCCTAAAGGTAGACCCACAGGAAAGCTGGGGACGGACTACTTATCTGGGAATACAGGAGTAGGACAAAGGTCTGATGGTTTCGGTTTAGATATGAGGAAGAAATCTTTACTCTGAGGGTTGTGAGGCACGGGCTGCCCAGAGAAGCTGTGGATGCCCCATCCCTGAAGGCATTCATGGCCAGATTGAATGAGACTCTGGTCTATTTGGTGGCAAGCTTGCCCACAGCAGCAGGGCTGGAACTAGATGACCTTCAAGGTCCTTTCAACCCAAGACATCCTGTGAATCTGTGATTCTGAGAAAGCTTAAAAGAGCTTCTGCATATTGTCTTTCACTGATTTCATACACTCCCAATTTTTACCCCCAGATTGTGAGTGAAACTGATTTTTTCATATTGCTAGTGAACTACTTTGTTTATGCTGGTCATAATAATATCTCACAGTCTAGTCACTTCTAGAATTGTTGTATGTTACCCTGCCTTTATTTTCCACAACTGAATGGCCAATAACTCAATGTAAAATGGTTTCCTATACATAGCCTCTTCACTGAGAAATAAACATACTGTTAACTGGTGCACAACTGGAATACTCATTTTGAAACCATTCTTGGTATACCTGATGAGCAGGTTATATTCCCTGAAAGCCTGAAGGAGAAAGCTTGTGGAATTTCTTACCGAGACAAACATGAAGTTTAGCCAAACAGAAGAAACGAGTCATTAGGTCAGTAAATCATACTGAATTGGCCCACTTGAGATATGGAGGCAGGCTAGATCCAAAACAATTTACTTTCCTTCAGGGATCTAAAAGTCAGCTTGGGAAATAACTATGATTTGCAGAGAAAGTAGTCCCATCCTTCTCAATTCATAATAGAATTTAAGCTAAAAATGTGATCCTAAAGGTTTTGTTTAATAAATAGTTGTGAGATGATGTTCTATACAAGGATGTTTATCAGAATATTTATAAAGGCTACTAAAAAAGGACTGTGTAGTACTTTCCAGTATGGACAGTTATCTGGCTATATAAACCATCTATCTCTTTATAAATTGTGATATTCTCACTGCATTTGTTTGCTTTATCAAAGCCTATTCTTCTTCACTTTAGTTTCTTTCTCTCAACAGGAAGATAACAGAGCATAGAGTGCTCTGTATAAAAATGTTCAGTCACTGCTATAACTTGTGAAATCTAAAAGCTTTTTAGAGTATGGAATAAATTAAGAAATTGGTACCTCTAAAGTTAAGATTTTACAGATTTTATCTCAAGACCAATAGCCATTCCCTAAATTTCTTACACAGCTACATACCAATGAATTTACCCTAAATTTTGTGTTACACACACACACACCAGCAAATCAAATCTGCAAGCGAAAATCCAATATTCTAATTGAAAAAGAAGACTACAACTCATTAGTCTTGCACAGCTTGTTTTACCCCTTAGTGGTACATCATTTTCAGGATTTTTATCTTTCTTTTTTTTTTAATCTTTTTTTTTTTTTTTTTTTTTTTTTTTTTTTTTTTTTTTTTTTCCCCAGAAACCTGACATAGCACTTTTCAATAAAAGAAAAAATTCTGATAGGAGATATAAAAAGAATTCACCGCAGTAGGGATGCAATATGGATTACTGCATCCCAAAGTTTGAATTTTTGGAGTACACTGAGATGATGAAAAAAAAGAAACATTCATTGTTTAAGAATGCCAAAATATGTTGCTCAGTTAAAATTATGTTTAGAAGATCTCACACCAGGCATAGCTCTGACTACCCCAGCAATGTCACAGAGTAGAAACAGAACAAAGGAGCAGGATAAAAAAACAGAACACTTCTGTCATTCAGAGTGTGGGACAGTTGCTGGAACCCAGTGGTACATGCTGTGATGATGAACACATGCGGAAGCAAACAGAGAGGTCTCACAGGCAGAGCATATAGATTAGCAGAAGCAGCACAGGAAGATCCTTCAATGTCTTGGAGCTGTTCCTGCAGTGTGGTGACATCTCCCTGTTCTGTGTCCAACCTGATTCCCATTGTATTTGCTCTAGCAAGGCTGCTTTTATGAGAAAGTTTCCTGGTGCATGAGTGCCACACCACTGCACTACTTTCAGCTTGTTTGTAGACTAATGAACATTGGCCTTGCTTGTCCTGGGTCAGTACCAACTTAAGAGCTCTGCTTTTGTATTTAAACCAATACAATATGTCACAGGGCTCTGATAGCAAAGCTTCACAAAGCTCTACTCAAAAGATCACATTCAGAGTAAGTGTATGTAGCTAGCTAGCATCATGATACATAATTTTCTTCTACGGAATGAGCTGCTTCTGTCACTACACTGAGGAAAGTGGCTTATCCCCACGTCTACTACTGTCACGAAGTTATCTAGATTAATTTATGTCCATGACAGGGGGAAGTAGACCCGTGGGCCCTCTGGCCCCACACCCCCAAAAAATGGGAAGGGAAAAAGGGGAAGGGGTAGGGTGACGGGAGCTGGGCTGAAGGAAATAAACAGAGCAGCGGCAACAATCTAAGGAGGAAAACTTATTTTATGATATCAGAATGCAAGTTAACACAATATAATACAAACTAATTGAAATAGAGGCTAATAAATCAAGTAAAATAAGAGAGAGTTTTCCAAAGACCGAGAGGCCTACTTTGAAATTGAAGGTACGAGGCTTGGAAGCACACCCACACCCACTGCCAGGCAGTGCAAGAGAGTGAGAAAGCTTCACTTCCGTGATGTATTTTCCTCTCTGACCATGAGATTCTCTGGGATGTGTAGTTGTTCTTCTCTGTGCTCCACACGATGTCATGATGTGGAATACCAATAGCAAAAATTTACAAAACTATGACAACTACTTAGAATGGAATGAAGTCTTTGTTTAATTAAAATTGCATATGGCTCTCTTCATCAAGGTTAAAACTACCTGCAAAGAATTTATCCTAGAGAGAGATACCATAAAATTTGCTTTATCTTTGTTGCAGTTTTCCAACAACAAATGGGAAGGTTTAGAACCACAGTCCTGAAATATGGGTTTTCCATTATCTCCTTAGAGTTTTTGTCTGTTACTTAACTTTCCAATCTTCTTAATTTATTTTTTTTTTATTTTTTATCTTTTGTGATAAATACTTTTTCTCTCAATTTTTATTCTTTGACTTATTTCCACATATAAACATAGTGATTTGGTGTTCAGTATATGAAAGATAGATTAAGAAATTCTTCTTTATAGTGGTTGGTGCAAGTCAGTCTTAGATGGGATTACATTGCATTAGACTCAGTTCTGAACTTCTAAAATGTAAATTTTGAATACTGGATCTGTTTCCTGTGGTACTTGACTAGAAATAAATACCACCATTTAAAAAACAGATAATTGAAACACATAACACATTTACAAATCTCAGATACACTCTTCACAATTTCCATTCTCTCAAAAACCATCTTTTACACTCCCATAACTACACCAAATTCAGTAGTAGACAAGCACTACCAACAGCATAGCAGCATCAGATGTATTATTCACAGCCATTTCATGAGTCACCAACACTGGCAAAAAGATAAAATAAGAAATAATAGAAATATTACCTATCAAGCTTAAAGCCAGACTACTCAAATGCTGAATGAAATTATGGAAAAAATATAGAGCAGTACAGACTTCTATTTGCAAAATGAGATCCTAAATATTAAGCAAAAAAAGAATTCTTAACAATGACTACTAGTAGTAAAATGACATTACCTCAATCTTCATAATCCCTTCCTACACATTTCCACAGGGCTGAAGAAACTTCCATCTTGCCTTGAGTTAAAACAACATTCTGGTATAAATTCTATTGCATTGTGAAACGTATTTGCAATAAATCAGACTTATCTGATTTAAAAGTATATAGTGTAGTGGAGCATTTATCTTGAGAACAGTATCCCCTAAAATGCAATAGCAAATCTGACTCTGTATAAAAATAAAGTGACTGAAATATTTTCTCTTAGTCCAGATATTACTAACTCTAGATCTGTAGCTGACTTGTTTTATGAATCACATTACTAATACACTACAGAGAACCCACAACAAAAAAAAAATTACAGACCTGTCAAACTCTTCTGATGATTAGTACACTTACAGAGCTCTCAACTGTTAGATACATGAAATTTCAGTATAAAGAGCTGGTTTCTTCAGAATGATTTGCTGGATTATTTAGGCTTATGTTATCATTACAGCTTTAAGTCATTATATACTGCTGGAGACTTTGTTTCTGAAGAGGCCGCTTTGTACAATGTCCCTGCAATATTAAACAAGGTGGGTTATTATGATCACATCAGTATTTATATACACCAGTCAACAGAACAGTTTTACATGTACATGCTTACATTTCATATCTAACAATGAAAAATCAAACTAGAAAAAAGATCCTACTCTGCATCTTCTGTGTATGACAGCGTTGAACAAAACCAGAAGCTAGCAGAATACAGCAGAATTTGGTAAGACAACGCACTGTCTGCTTTCTCACTTTATATATCACAGGGTTTTGAGTTCTAAGAATCTCCTGTCATGACTATTACATATCATCATTGATAAGCTTCTTTGCTAAGCAAAGACGTCTCTATCAAGCTTGATGAAAAGCACCTAGTCATTATTTTAAACTGCATTTATTAAAATCTTCATTTTCAACATTGCTGCTGCCTTGGTCTGCATAGCATTAAAATGTGTTGGGAAGCACTGCAACAATAGCAGAGTAGTAAAGTCCCAGGCTATGGCTGTATCCAAGTGAGACACCTTCACCTCCACTGCCAAACCTTAAATGAGGTCTAAGAAGGGGTGAATCCTGGCTTCAACCTTCTAGTCACTCAGCTGCACTGCATGCATGTGAGCTCTCCTGGGTTGGCCCTGCCTTCCCATCAGGTGCTCAATCACTGCTTCAGGCTGCAACTTAGCACTTCTGCTACAGCCTTTCCCTGTAAAGTCTCCTGCTGCTGGTCATTTCTTCTTCTTTGAACTTCCCTTTTCTCTCTGTAGAGCCTGGCTGGCTACCCTGCAGCTCTCTATTTCCAGACAGATACTGCTACCACTGTAAAGACCTCAAGAGGATGTTGAATTTCCTAGTTTCCCCTTTTGCAGGGAAAAATCCTGAAATCAGTAAACATAAAGCAAAACTGGAACTCTCTTTTCTCTATCCTAAGTTTCAGATGATAACCATGTTATGCATTGACTTAATTCAAGGAGATAGTTCCAGGATATAACAACATACTGATTTTCTTTAAATTTGCAAGAGGAGCACTATGATAAACAAAGTACTGGTTCTACTTCCACGCTTTAAGTTAGTGCGTTCTCCCAGCAGTACAGGCAGTTTTTGTACACAATTTAAATGAGCCACTCAGCATCATTAGCAGGATGTGTCCAGCACCCAAGGTACCTCTAGGTACCAGGATACCAGCAAAGGAGAAGGGCTCACCAGGATGCTCACAGGCAAAAGCAGCACACAAGCTGGGGCTCAGAGCTCCCACTGTGCCAACCCTGGCTCCCCATGCCCTCAGTGAGCACAGCAGTTCTTCATCTACCTCCGGCAGGCTCACATATCTGCAGTCAGACTATAAAGAACAAGCTTCACAAAATTAATCCATTTCTTCAAACAACTCCTTAAGAACATACTTTAGTTATTATGAAAATGTTGACTAAGAATATGAAAATGAAAAGAAATCTCATTTTCATAACTTGTCCATTGATAAACTGTTGTTTCTTGTTCATTTGTTGCAAGTTAACTATTTCTGTTGTGTCTGGGATCACTTATTTACTTAATTTTGAGAGCAATGGACTGATGATTAGCTGTTTAAAAAGTAATTTAAATGTCATTGTCATAAATAAAAATTTGAAATTGTGGTAGATTTTAGTACTCATAATCTGGCCCAGCTCCAGACTTCACTTATGCAGCCATCAACATGCAATGAATCTGATTTAATGGATTAGTCCAGAATTGTACTACAGACAGAAATGAATCTCACTCTCCACAGCTGAAATGCTACATTATTATGTGCAGTTCTTAATTCAATAAAATTAGATATGTTATGCAATAATTAACTAGAATCGGTTTTTATTTCAGCTTCTCATACAATGTTTTTATTATTGAAATTTCAAGTACATTTACATCATCAGGAATCACCGAGACATTTTAAAAGCTTTGCAAGTAATTATCATTCCATAGTATTCTGCATGCTTTGCCTGAAGAATATTTTTTTTTCCCCCGATCTACAATAAATTCCATGAAATGAAAGAAATTGTACAACATGATTTCCCTTATGAATCGTCATGTTTCCCATGATTAAATTTTGGGTTGTTACAACCTAATCTGTTTCTTTTGACAAGTACAATTATTGTTGGCATGCTCACCCAAATTGTATTTTGCTTTCTGAAGAAGCAGGACTTTATGATCAGTGACGTCTCCAGCAAAAGGAAAGCATAGAAGTACTTGATAAGTTTTGACTTACTCTTAGAACCTGTCAGAAAAAATTCAGGTGATCACAAATCACAGCTGGAAAAGAACAGCACAAAAAAAAAAAAACAACAAACAAACAGAAATCAACAGGAAGAGACATCACAGACTGACAAGTGTAAAGAGACTCTCAGACATTGATGTATATGATCTAACTGGAAACACTTCAAATAAACAAGAAAAACATGCTCCAGGTGGACATTCTGGTCCACAGTTAAGGTAATATCTATATGCATTCTGTACCCTTAAAGGATGCTGTTTTCTATGTTCATGTCTGTTTTACAAGCTCTCTTAAAAGAAACATATGATTCATAATTATCCAGTTCTTTTCCTCACCCGGCCTCTGGAATATTAGATTGAATACATCTGAACATGGCAATACATTCTCCTGTGGGCTCCACAGTGTGATCCTGGTAACAAAGTGAGGACCAACCCACAACACTAATGTACAAGTTGCACAAACTCTGTCCATGCTACACATTGCCCAGGGTGTACAGTGACAATGACTATTCTCTAGCGTGTTTTCAGCAAATATATAGGGGCAGCATACAGCGTGTTCTGTTCTCAGATCCCTTCTGCCTTGGGCAGACAACATTTTATTTGTGTGTCCACAACACATTCAAACCAGCCTTTTAAAATCACTCATTACCTGAGTGCAACCTGATTTCTGATCTGAATCTCCCCTCTGTTGCTGCTTGTCTAGAAAAAGCTCAGCAGGGGTGGAGGTGAGCAGTCAGCAAATGAATCCTGCCTTCTTGGAGGTGTTCCTGTGCTTAAGAGAACACCCATACAAAGTGCTTTTCCTTTTCTAAAGCCTTAGGAATGAACTTACTCTTTCAGCAATGAGACTGGCTCAAATTCCTGAGGCTGACATGGAAACGAGTTGTTTTGAAACTCATAATTTGAGTTTATTTACCAGCACAGGGTACCTGTATCCTACATATAATATCCATTCACCGCTGAATTACTTTCCTACAGGGCAAATGAACATATCAAATAGTTTAATTGGCTGCAGTAACTAAGAACACCTTAGATAAATGTCCCATTCCCAGCTTTGGGTGCCCCAGAACAATCGGGAATGGCATTTGGCTTCTCAAGTGAAATCCATCTCCGCTGAGGCCAGAGAAAGCCTTGCATTTCACTGTTGAGACTACCTGGCACATTTGGTACTTCTGTAGTTGATCTGTGAATTAGTTTAAGATTCTTGTGACATTTTCATGTCCTCAGTTAGTTGGTTGTTTCCATTTTTCTAAAGTAAAAAATAAATTAAAAAAAAATTAAAAAAAAGCTACAAAATGCAAATCACACACAATCCACAAAACATCAGCAAACATCAGCAGCAACCAAAGAAAAAAAAAAACAAAAACCAAAAACAAAAACAAACAACAAAACAAACAAACAAAAAAAAAAAAAAAAAAAACAGAAAAAAAGAAAGAAATCAACACAGATCCAGCATTAACCAGAATTAGGTGTAGCTGTGCCTCCCCATGTCAGTAGGGCCCACTACTGTGACGAAGTCATTGGAGACTCAGAGGAATAATACACATCCGTTTATGGACAGAGCTTTCTTAACATCAACTAATACTCGGAGGTAAAATCGGCTGATTTCCCAATTACGATTAATAAGCCTTACAGGTAGGACAATATTAGGCAATGGCTGCTACAAGGAGAAAAAGAATTTTTAAAAAGATACAGAGAAAAGACCAAAAAAAAAAAAAAGGGGGAAAGAGAGGCAGACAGACAGATATACAAATGCAGCAAAGCAAAGCGGTTCACTGTTGTTTGATCCAGGAATGTCTTGAAGTCAGGTGCGATCTTCCATAATGGTGGGTCCTGGAGCTTTTCTTGTTCAGTGATCGACGACTAACGACTGTACAAACCCTTACTCATAGTCCAAAGCGGTCGAGACAGCTCTTTTGGAGTGATAGCTTCTGGTTTCGGGATCTCAGCAGGAACTCCTTTGTTCCTATCTTCCAGGCCTTGAAAATTTAAGTCAGCAGATAAGAAAAGCAGGAAGAAGGCAGCTTGCATCTTGCCTTTGAAGGACACAATGGTATCATCCCCCAATCTCCTGTATCAAGCTGCTTTCGTTTTCTCTCAGACCAAGTCTTCAGCCAATAAATCACTCCTGTGCCCTCCCATTCGAAGGCAAACAACCCCAATGAGATGCTTTCAAATGCAAAATTGCCCACAAAGTGATGTTGATTGCCTCATGCTGATTTAAGACACTCCTTACCAATCTCAAACAATGTCGTGTAGAAAAGAAAGATTGCCAAATACTTCTTGAATCCCCCGCATTATACTCCATCTTCATATTCATTGTTGACACCTAACAATTTAAATCTCTTCCCAGAAGTGGCATGTCTGTACAAGATAGAAAATAAAATGGATATATATTTTATTTTGCTTTATTCACAGCAGTTTCAGGCTTTTGCTGGAGCCATCATTAGAGAAGCACAGCCATTAACAGACCTCATATTTTTATTGTGAAGTCATTCGTGCTTTATCTGCAGACACAAGCTTTCCTACGCAGACAGCAAAGATTGGCTTGCCTTTTCTCCTCCATGGAAGCATTTCACTATTTTAAAGAACATAAACTAAATAAATAAATAAACACACATACATCTGCACATATCAAAGACTGATTGAAGGACAAATGTCATATGGAACAAAAAATAGCACAGTTCATTTCTTATCAAATGCATAGTAAAAGAGAATGAAGGAAGAGGGTCAATGGTAACGGAAAAGAACAATACACAAGAAATACAGGGAAGTTTCTTACATTTTCACTTTGCCTCTTCAATGAATCTTGTATGCCATTCTGCATCCAGAGAAGATGAGAAGTTTCAGGAGACCTGTGAAAAATGAAGAGGGAGTTTCTAAGGGAAGAATAACAGCTCTGGAACACGGAGATAAATCCAGGGACATCTACAAAAAGTTTCCATCCTGCTCCCAGATAAATCAGAAGGATTTCTGCTTTCAAAGGACACAGAACTCACATTTCTGTTTGCTCCCTAGGAAACATGGGTGGTTAGCCCTGAGAAACTTGTACAGAAGAGGAGAGATAGGAACTGATAAGTTTCAAATTAGGGAGTGCTTAAATAAAGCACTGTCATTTGACACAAATACAAGTGCAAACACTACCACAAGAAACAAAGTTATTTCATTTAATGCAAGTATCTATGAAAGAATGTTAACTACTCTATGGAAATATGATCAAAATTCTACAGTGTAAGGGAAATACTTAAAGGGGAGTGCAAAGGGAATTGGAGATAACTGGAACTGAAGCAAAAAAGAAATAAGGCAGCAGAGACCAATTTTATCAAGTAATACTGGATAATCAAGAGTGGAAGCAATGAAAATTTTTGTAAAACTTGAACAGTCTGAAAATGGAAAGGAATTAGAGATCCCCATGTGAATTAGAATCAAGCTGAAGAATAAGAAAGTAAGAAACTGTTATAAGAGAGGGAGATTAAACACACAGCAATCTCGTTGCATCAAGACCTTGGATTCTATTTTGCATATCTAGTTCTCTAAGAGACAGTACATTAAGTAGCTGTGGCTTTCTCACCTTTCAAGCAGCACTTCTGTCATAAGTTTGATTAAGTGTTAGTGGATATGTTTTAAGATCTGTAGTCTTAGAATCAGTCTTTCCTCTGTACATAATACATTTCCTTTTCTTGCCATGCTTGTTTGTCAGCAACAAAATATTTTCCTTAAAGATCTGAAGTCACCTCCCTATTTGCATTCAGCATGTGTTGGACCACACACCCCAGGAAGCCTGACTCATGTCTCACATTCATCATTGTTTAAAATAAAAAGTAATATAAGAACCCATGAAAAAACATTTGTTCATGTTTCACTGAGACAGTTTTTGCCTTATTTATATGCTTCCCATTATTTTGAAAATGGATAAGATAGAGCAGTAACTCTTCTACTGTATATTCCCATATGTACCTCTGCTCCATTAGGAATACAATCTCTCAGATTCCCCGCAGCAAAAGACTGAGCTTGTGTGTCAAAAGCAAGCTTGTGCTCACTTTCTATAAATTGATTATTCCTCATGCTTTGGCACACAATTCAAAATAAATGAAGGATTTTATATCTTTCCTAGACTGTGATGCAGACTGTAACACTAGCAAGTAGCAATACCTTCTTACAGCTCAACAGTAGTCCTTCACAGAATTATCCAAATATTTTCTAGGTATTTATTAAGCAAAATAAATGGAGGAAAACATGTACAATATTTAACAGTAGTCCTTCAGGAGTGCAGGTAATCACCGTCTTGATTTGGAGTGGTGTCTTATTTGCTTTTTAGGATTTTTTTTCTGTCTATTTCTGTGTAGTTATTCCAGCAAGGGCAAAGTCTAAGGAGAGGATTTTGCAAGATTTGTGATGGTCCAAAGTCCCACTGTCAATCATCATAGCTTTAAGAGATTTATAGTAATCAGAAATTGGATGCAATCCTACGTAGGAAGCTGCAACTTAGAATTATCCAATACAGCATTTATGCTGCAATTTCTGGAAATCTTTCAGACATCTGGGATCTCATGCAATGGAGCTCCCTCAGGATAAAGATGGGGACTCGGAACTTACTTTGACATTCTCACCTATGGAGCAGGGTGAGCAGGATGCACCAAATGTGTTTAAACAAACAAACAAAAAAACCAAAACTATTTAGTTGATAAAATATTAATTATGGTTCTGAAAATACTCATTCCTGAATCTGAAGATCTACTCAGAAGAAATTCCTGTTCAGAAATGACAAGCAACTCAGATAAGTAGGACCAGCAATTAATGTTTTCTTGCAAAACCTACCTAGCACACAACTTGGACAGCAAGTTCAAAAGGCAAATAAGTAAGTAGAAAATTACATTCCAAAGAAGTAGTGGCATATTCTTAAGCAGATGCTGCACAGAATATGGTGTAAAGCAAGACTGTGATAAACAAGCTCAGAGATGTAGCGTTTTTTCTTTTTACTTTTCCTTGTCTGAAACTTCTGGGTGTCTTCAAAGCAAACAGTCAGCATACATAAATAAGAGTCACTAAGATTTACCAGCTTCCAGATCCTCTGCTAAGCATATTGTCACTATTGCAATAGCAGGGTAGTAAGAACACACCCGGTGAATTTGTCACTGCTTCAGCAGGAAATCCAAAAGAATTCCCTTTCCCGATAATATGCCCCTATATCATCCTTAAAAGTATGGAGATCCTTTTAGCAAAGAACTGTTGCTAAAGAGCACAGGAAAAGCTGATCTTACTGAAATTCACCCATTAAATTGTTGTCAATTTTTTTTTTTTTTTTTTTTTATTTTTGTGTGTGAGTGAGTGTGTGAGTGTGTGTTCAAATGCAGGAAACATTGTTGCCTTACAACCCTTAGGCAAAAGGAGGGGCTCACAACCTAACTCAGTTGCCCAAGAGCAGCTCTGCAGGGGCTGGAGCTATGCACAACCTTAACAATTCTATCAAGATTTAGTACCTATTATTAATAAAAAAAATATTAATTCACCATAGAATCCTATTGCTTTCTGTACTATAAAAGTTAGCTATCATCACCCTGACCTGGTTAGATGACCACCCAGCCCTAGATATAAAACTACTAAAAATGCAAATGGAGGATTGGAGATTGAGATAAAGAAATGGCAGATTTATTAAGCAATTACTATATATTTTGCCTTTAGATGACTAAAGAGGATTGATGGACTTCTGCATACCATATTCCATGGTATAATACATCTAGCAATTCTAGGGCAGAGATATCAGTGGAAATGGGTCTGAAAAGATTAGTCACATATTAAAATAGACATAGTACTACATCTAGCTATACATCGCTAAGAGACTGAAAGGAAATGAAGACAGAAATGAAGGAAGCTTTTTGACAGAAATAAGAAGATTAAAATATTAGAATATCAGAACTATTCATGAAATAGCCACAGAGAAGACCCTAGTCACTTTACCCAGACTGACAAAACTATCAGAGCCACAAAAACAAAAATCAAACTTTTGGAGAATAAGACTCCTAGAACTGCCTGCAATAGCACAATTAAGTTTGTATTTGCAATATAGGTGATAAAGGCATGCAAAAAATCAGTAGCCTCCATGGGCCAGCATAGTGTATGCTGATTTACTTGCTACTCAGGTGGATTTGGGTACATCCACTGACCCATCACTGGCCTTTGATACCAAACTGTTTGCTTATGGAAGTTCTATGACTAGAGAGCAAACACATTCATACCATATATTGCCTGAAATGAGAAGCAAAAATGAGGAAAGCTGTTAGCTAAATTTTCTTTTGCCTTGAACTATCAGTATTGATTTTGCCATCCTATTACTTTCGTTGTGAAGTAAATGGAGGTTAGGGGCATTTTAATACTAGATCAGGTCATGTAAGTTAAGATCTTCTTTGTCAGAAAATAATGCCTCTCCCACTAATGGCAGAAGATAGCCTTTTGAGAGAGTGTTCTTAGAAGAATAATGCCATTTTCACTATACACAAATAAGTTCAGTGTATCTGTAAAGTAGTTGAGAACCACTGAAGGACGACAGATTGCTATTATGCAGCACACAGTTATTGTCAAGTTAATTTAATACCAGCTCTCAGCATATAGGATGTATGAAAAACATCAGAGTGAGTGATGGTCTCAGAAAATATGCTTTGGCAATGACTCAACATGGATATAAGTGATAAAGGTCTCTTAAGTAGCTTAATGGGGATCTTTTTAAGATGCTGCATACAGCAAGCATGTGAAAACATCATACACTGTTTTTTCAGCAGAATTTGTTAAAAGCCTACACTAAAGATTACCTAACAAAAATTAAGGAAAGAAGCAAGCAAAATGAAGAATCTCAGGTCAAATACACACTAGTGAGAGCAAAACAGCAGAACTGAACAGAAGCCACTGTCTGGACCATGGGATAGCCCATGCATCTATCTGAGGAAGAAAAGGGGGTGTTCTGGTGATTTCCTGAAGTGCTCAGAGCAGGGAATACCAGGTTTTCTCTGAAGCACAGGGATTCTACAACAGACAATCTCTTGTGCTCCGAGACAGGGAGGTGAAGCATGAGCAGAAATGAATTAAGAAGGGTGACACAGGATGACCACTGAATAAGAATGACAAGATTTACTTCCCCTCGGATGCTAAGCACAAGTGAGTTGGGGGTCTGAATCAAGGTCTAAACCCTGCTCTACACCAGGGGCTGTCCTCCCAGTGCCTGATGAATCATCAGGGCTCTGCACAGAGCCACACCACACCTGCCAAAGGTGGGTTAATAGAATCAAGTAAATTTCTTTCAGAATACGTATTTAAAAACCAAAGCAAAGGAAAAATATGAAACCTCGCATCTTGATGCTCGTGCTATAATTATATTTAAAGTTCAATACCTTTAGATTAAATGATTGTCAAAGTAAGGCAAGTTGTATTTCAAATGCACTGAATGCATTGGAAAGGTTTAACATTTTACATCCTTTCAGAGAAATGTTCTTGGATTTATTTTAGCCTATTAGGGAACGGGAAAAACTGCCAGGCAAGAGATAGGATTCACACAAGAAGCAGAGAGAAGACAGCGTGAGCAAGATGGTATTACCACAGTAAGCTGTGGAGTAAGTAGATTTTATTAAGAAGAGGATTAGACTAGGGAATAAACTGGGTGAGAAGGATCAGAACTTTCTGGCTGCACAGTTTCTCCCAGAAACCCTACTGAACAAGGTCAGTATTTTCAAGTCAAGACACTTGTACAAATGCATGAAAATCAAACCTTCCAATACTTTGTTTTGAACTAATTTATGGATGCTGTTAACTGTACAGGTGGACCTGCCATCTATCAGGCCTAGCATTATTATGAGGGTTAGAATATGTGTAATGAACAAAGACAAGGGCATTCACAAGACAGAAAGCTACTCCTATGAACACAAGAGTTAAATGTCATAATTCCAGAGCTGGATTCTGCTGCTGCATCTGATGCAGGACACATCTGCATAGCACAATGCGGCACAGTGCACAGACACTTAAGCTGGATGACATCAAGGTCCACTAAAGCTAAACAAAACAGTTCCTTGTGAGCCAAAGTGGGAATGTCATACTAATGCAGATCTGCTGGCTTAGGTATTTAAGCAACTGAAAACATCACTGTAGAACAATGCTCTAATGTGAAGTGTAAAGCATCTCGGATGTAATGTTTAACTAATCCTTTAAATTAAACTCCATGATCAATTAGCAATACATAAATAATATAAACATTCATCCCAAGACTGTAGAATCTGAGTTGCAGAGCCACAACTGTGACTAAAACTCACTAGAACTGTGTTTTCAATGCACGAAGTTTGCCATGCTAACTATCGGAAAGAATAATAAATAAAAAGCCAGAAGCAGCTTCAGGGGGAAATAACCCTGATGGTGTCCAGCATTCCAGTTATTCTATCCGTAAAATGAAACAAAAGAAAAATTACCTCTTTTTCCCAGACTTGTGAAAATTACAGTAACAGTGGATAAAACTGAGCACCTTATATTGTGCTTGAAGATTAAACGTTGCAAGCATTGGATGTGGGTCTTGCACTTTCTGCAGGTTGTAAGAGCAGTAACAAAGTTAACTTCATTGCATCTTGCATCCTCAAAATAGCAACGTTGAAAAGATCCTGGCATCAACCTCTTTTGAGTATTTCACTTGGCAATCCCAGCGATAATGTTAAATTCTTATAAGAAGACTCCAAGCTAGACTTCGACAAATGCAGAAAAGCCAGTCTGCTCTATTATACATTTTTATCACACTCTTTTCCACATTCTATACCCTTGCATTTTCCAAAAGGGGAGAGATTTCCCCTTATGTCCAAAACAGGTCAATAACCCAGATATATAAAAGTATCAGTGCAAGCTTCCCCTTCTAGGAAAGTTCTGACAGAAGAGGCCCCGATTACAAAGATCCAGCTTCCATACAACATGGCCTAAAGTAGTTTTTACCATCTCTGCCTGAGAAAGCAGTCATATTACCACAACTTTACATTTTAACTCGCTCCCAAGCATAAAAGACAAATCAATTTCTATCAAACTCAGTCCAACAGATTCCTACTACAAAGAGACAACCAACATGATTACAACAAGACAGTTGGATGTGCTTATGGCCATCAGTCAATTATAATGTTAGGATTCCCTTACTCCCTGACAGATGACTCTGCTTTTGCAATCAGCATAATCACATGAAAATTATAACCTCATCACCCATCAGTATCAATTGTACATGATGCCAGATCAGTTTGAAGAAATAATTAGTTTCTGTTCTGCTGTACTGGGATTCCCCAGATTGAGCACATTAAATGGAAAGTATGTACATGTGTGCAAAAACTAATGATGTAAAATCATAAACATTTGGGAGCTGAAGTGTACAATAACTAGAAATAATTGAGCAGCGCTATATATCCAGATATTTTAATTACCCTCCTGACAATCTATCAATCACAGAAAATGTATGCTTCCTCCTCATTTTTTCCACAGGAAGATGAAAAAGGAAAAAACCTTTTTTTCCCCCCATCCCGCTCCCTCTTTCCCCCAAGGAAAAGTTTTATTTGTTAAAATTTACTTCAGGAATGAAATTGGCTTTTAGGCCTAGAATTACAGCAGAGGGACTCACCTAGATTCCCACAGGAATTTCTTGCTTGGATGAAAGCTCTGCCCACTAAAACATGATGTAAACAACAAATAACACCATCCTCCATTCATTTGCTCCTTGACAGATCTGGAGTAGGAAGGAGAGTCACCATGATCAGCATTGCAAGGAGCACATCTAGAACATGGATGCTGGCAAGAACCTCTAAAGGAAGTAACATCACCTGGCTTAGTACCTGGATCTTTGTCAGATTTCAGAAAGTCAGGTGGCAGCTGCATGGGTGTATCAAGTGAGAACTGAGATAAGTTCTTGGTCAGGTGAGGAGGGGATCCTATTTGATTTGGGTAGTTTGGGCAGGAGGTAACAGCTGAATGGGAGCTTTCTAAACAGCAATATAGCAAGTAAAATGATCTCTAAGTTTGATTTTAACGTTTAGGTCCTTCTACATAGTTTGAGAAGACTTTTAGATGCCTATGCATTATTGAGAGCTAGTGAGACAGAAGTCTAGAGTCACCAAGGTACTTTTCTCTTTATTGTTCTTTACATTGCTCAGTGTGATATTATTTTTGCCAAGTACCACTGAGAGATATTTTTATAATACAGTTCATACTGACATTATGTGAGGAAAAATACAATGTTACATGAGTTTTATGATACCAAAAGGAAGAGAAGTTAACTATTCTTCTGGACCCTTGCAGCCATCTAAGCTACATTAAAATATTAAATTCAGTGATTAGTTTACAGTCTCTCTCGCTTCTTCTCTGCATACATAATCACTTTTTTGAGAAGCAGAAGTGATTTCCTTTTTTCTGTGCATCTTCTTTTCATTATTATTTGGCCGTGCTAAAGAAAAACTACAATTTACAAATCCTTTTTTCCTTGAAGTATACACACATTAATCACACAAGCAAAAATATGAAAATAACATAATTTAGCTTTTCTTTTTTTTTTTTTTTTTTAAACACACACAAAAACACTTTTTCCTTATAGCCACTTTCTTATCTGCATTCTGAGCATATAGCAGCAGTCCATTGCTGCCTACAGTCTTTATCTTAAATAGTATGTAAATGTTGGTAGTGTACACTTTGGAATATAAACCAGGATGTGCACCTAGGAAGTGGCAGTACAGCATGACTCCCGTCCTCTGCAAGCCTCACCACTGCTGTGAGATGCCACTTTAGTGCTAAAGCCCTGCTACTGATATCTGTGGAGTTGTGAGAGTGCAGACTGCTGTAACATGTATACTATTGTTTTTTTTTCCTTACTCCATTTGCTGTTTGAGAGAAACTACTGCATTGAAATGCTCTAACGTAGAGTAAATAAGTGGGACATCCTCTGTGTTAGGTATCAAGCATTTCCTACAGTTGTGGCTAATGGTTACAACTCCTAGGAGAAAGGAAGAAATATCAGATCTTCTTCCTAAAATTGAATGTGTAATACAAAGCAAACTTTGCTCTGCAACTACCCACAGGCTTGCAGAGTCAAGAAAAGCAAAAGACCCAGTATAACTAGTTTTTGAACTAGTCTGCTCAAGGAAAAATTATTAGGTATGAAAAAGTATATCGATAAAGACAATAGGGAAGAAGGCAAACTGATCCCTGCCCAATTCAAATCTCTCCATCTTTCCATTGCAACCCAGCAATTTCATTCAGTTTGCCACCCCATAATTTTCAATAGAAAACAGATATCCTAATTTTCCTCTGCAAGTCCCTCAGCAGCTGCAAGCTCCCTTCTGGGAGCTGAAGGAGGATACCTGCTCAGCAGCAGATTCCTGGGATACCACACAAGCAACCTCTGGCCAAATAAAAGAGCTGCACAGAGCTTCACTGGCATTGCCTTTATAGTCAGTCAAAATCATCACAAGTTAACATACTTTCAGACAAAGGCAATCACACATCAACATGTTTCAGCTGCACTAAGAAGGAGATAAGACAACATCTGATGTCTGTGTGATACAAAATCAAGTTGGCTTGGATGTACAAACAAATTTGGTAGACCACTCACACATTTAATGTCTTGCAGTATTGACAGGCAGAAACACAACTGTTACTATCCTTAACAGCAGGCCGCATGCAGACAAGATCCTCAGGCAGCTCCTGAGCACTTGACTGTTGCACGGCTGTGGTTCCTCAGCAGCATGACAGCTAGCAGACAGGTTGCGCTGGGAGGTGAGGAGCAGTACATCCACTGCTAATGCGTTAAGTATATCCTAAGGCTTAATGTTCTCCATTTAGAGATGCCACAGGAACTCCAGCCCCTACTGCAGCTGCCAGGTGGTCACAGAATTTTCCCTGCTAATGTGCTAAATGTCAAGGGGAGGGCAGCTTCAGTTTCTTCAGCTTCTGTTGCTGCTTTGAGCAAAGCCTTCTGTAGATTGGCACGGTGAAATAAGGAACAATTTCACTCTGCAATTGCAGGATGCAATTTAAATCCATGTCTACCACTGAGAATATATTATCTGGAAAAGTGACTGGAGGACATAGAATCAGAATCATAGAATTGCAAGGTTGGAAAGGACCTACAAGATCATCTAGCCCAACTGTCCTGTCATTACCACTGCTATCACAGTCCACTAAACCATATCTTGTAGCTCTCATCTAGACGCCTCTTGAACACTGCCAGGGATGGCAACTCCACCACCTCCCTGGGCAGCCATTCCAGTGCCTGAACACTCTCTGAGAGAAAAAGATTTTCCTTAAATCTGATCTAAATCTCCTCTGGCACAACTTGTGGCCACTTCCTCAGGTCCTGATTATTGCCTGGGAGAAAAGGCCAAACCCCTCCTCATCACAACCTCCCTTCAGGAAATTGTAGAGGGCAGTAAGCTCTCCCCAAGCCTCTTCTTTTCCAGACTGGACAATCCCAGCTCCCTCAGCCACTTCTGCTCCAGACCCCTTGCCAGTTTCATTGCCCTTCTCTGGACACATTCTAGGACCTCAATGTCTCTCTTGTAGTGAGGGGCCCAAAACTGAACACAATACTCGAGGTGCAGCCTCACCAGTGCTGAGTACAGGGGGATGATTAATTCTCTGCTACTGCTGGCCACACTATTTCTAATGCAGTATGCTATTGGCCTTCTTGGCCACCTGGACACACATGCTTAGCCAAACATCAACCAAATCCCCCAGGTCCCTTGCCTCTTCACAGTCATCCAGCCACTCAGCCCCAAGCCTATAGCGCTGCATGGGGTTATTGTGGCCAAAGTGCAGGACCTGGCACTTGGCCTTGTTGAAACTCATCCCATCACCCAGCGATCCAGATTATCTGGATCCCTCTGAAGGGCCTCCCTACACTAAGGCAGACAGACATTACCTTCCAGTTTGGTGTCATCTGTAAACTTACTGAGGGTTTGCTCAACCTCACCAAGGTCACCAATTAGGATATTAAGCAAGACAGGCCCCACTACCAACCCCTGGGGGATACCACTTGTAATGTGTTGCCAGCTGGACTTAACTCCATTAACTACTGCCCGTTGGGTCCTTAGGGCTGTCCTGTTTATAATTATTTCTTTTTGATCTGTATCACCTAGATTTAGGCTTTTGTTTAATTTATTCTATTGAATAAATTGAATATTTGTTTGCATCTAGTTCTGGAATTCTGCCACGACTGTCCTTGTTAGAGAATCACTTCAGTAACATAAGATGTCTGAACCAAGAAAACAAAGCATTCTGAAACAGAGCAGGTTACCTTTCCACACTATGTATTTCATGCACATTCACATTCAAAGACTATCATGCCCAATTAAGCATCTGATTGTATTGATTAATGCCCTTTTGCCTTTAAATACACGTGTCTGGAGTGAAGTCAGATTCTGCCTTTAATTTAGGTATACAATTATTGATTTCTGAAAAAGATTTCATGAATTGTATGTGATCTTTCTTTTCATTTTACTATTTTCTTAAGTACTTCTAATATTTACATTTTCTTACATATTAAATATTAAGATCATTTAAATGCAGAGAATAATTGAGTACTCAGCTAAGTGCACAATAAAGCAGGCAAACACAGTTCTGGATACCTTTGGAAAAAACTATTGCTAAGTAACATGCTTTATGTTTATAAATTATTGATCTGATAAAATTATTGCGCTAGTATACATTTCTGTGTTTTCAATCATTTCTAGTAGGCTCTTAGGAAGAAATGAATGACTCAGGTAAGACATATTCCAAAATACAAAGATGTATATTATCAAGAAAGAATAACTTCCATGGTGGCAACTTTGTTTTATCATAGGAGAGAAAAATAAGGCAAATAATTGTTTTATTTCAATGAGATCTTGTCATGGTTTTATGTTGTGGCTGAACTGTCAAATTTTTCTATATTGCGTATTTACTGTTTAGTGAAGTTTAAAAGTACTTCTATTCTAAATCTCTTCTTTTGAGAAGTGATTGTTTCTTTGGACTTGAGCTTCAAAGCAGAGCTCTATTTCATTCATTTTGAAAGTAGAAAAATCTGCTAAGTGATGTTGTTTCTAAGCACTTAGACATCCGGAAGTGAGACATCTTGCATATAGGAGTTTACACTTGGTTATGTTGGTCTGAATACACTTCAAATAGTACCTTTATCACAGCTTGACAATTTCAGAAGGGATCCATTTTATGTTTTACGTGCAAAGTTAAAATGCTATACCACTCAAGCCAAACAATATGCACAATGCACACAATGGCTAATCTCTACTAAATTCATTAGAAATTTTATGAATCCATAATTATTTAAATTAAAGAAAACCATTTATACTGATAATCTCAAATAAATATTGTGCTAACCATATTAAATTGCATTGTAAGCCAATTGCTTAGAAATACTTCCTACTACAAACATGATGTGAATAGTCATACAACAGAGTCAAGGAGACTTTTTAACATATAAAAATTGTATTTCATGGAGAATGTGTTTTACTATGATCAACAGATACTGCTGGTGAGTTAAAATATATACACATATAGCATTAAATTATATAATAAAATATTGTATATACATGATAGTATATATATGACAGATATGTAGAGAGACAGATAGGTAGATAGATGCGAGTTCAAACTTGCTTACTGTAGCAGTCCTCAGAGGAAAAATCCACACTGCAAAATTCCTACAAGAATCATATACCCTATGGAATACCATCTGGATATACTAGATGGTAATGTGCAACATGGCTACAGATGCAAAACAAAGCTAGTCACTCATTTAAAAAAATAATTCAACGCAGTCTTCTCTCATGACACATTAAATATGATGGGCAGAAGTGGCAGGGTGCTAATTACTCTAGTGATGTGATCCATTTTCTAAATAGTGAAAGCATCAATAATTCATCTGGAGTGGCTGCTAAAAAATTTAATGTCTGACAATCCATGCTCAGAAAACACAAAGATAATCTTTGGTGCCTACTAGTTGGCATTCAGAGACTTCCTTTTCATTATAAAATATAAATGCATTGTTCCTACTTGAGGCAGTTTAGTTTATGAAAGATGGCAGATGTATAAAGTGTCTAGCTTTGATTGTTTGAGGTAGGAAGGCAGAGCCCAGCAGACAGAAATGCAGATGTCAAATACTTAATGAAAATGAGTTTTACAAATACATTTAATAAAGTCTGAATGGTTTCTGCTAATAGTAGCAGCCCAATTACATGGAATTGAGCACAGCTATCTAAATACAAAAATACAGGATAATCAGGTAGTTCTGCTGACTGGATATTACACTTCCAGTTAAGAAAAAACCCTTGCTTATTCAAAAGAGCTTAATTGGCAACATCAACAGTTCATGAAGAGAACATTAATGACTACAAATTCAAAGTATATTGCAGAAATGAAAAGGTAATGTGTTATCTTTGCTTACATGAATTTCTAACTTATTTTTGTCCATTGCTACAGAAATACAAATAAATGATAAAAACTGTTTATTTAGCACTGGCAGAAAATAATAAGCAGAAATATACTGTTTGAATGGGGACAGTTAGAAAGGCGTTGCTGTATCTCTCAAAGTAATTATAATAATAAAAAAAGATAGAACATAAGTATCTGTATGAGCTCCAGCTCCAAAGAAAAGCCTCTGGTTCAGCTATTCACAGGTATTTAGGCACTCAACTCCAGTTCTAATAACTATGTTCCCTTAAATTAGTGACAATTAGATGGTCAAATAGGAATTAGATTCTTAAATGGCTTTATAGATATGGGCCTGTGTCCTAGACTGAAAAAGGTTAAAAGCTTCAATTAGAATGTAAGTGGGTCGTAATCTAACAGCACAACTACAACAAAACGGGTTTAGCAATGCTATTTCTCTCCTTAACTGCTCAAACGAAATTTTAATGAAGACCTTATGAAACAATCTCACCATACACAAACTGCTTAAGCCCTCAAATCCTTGAATCATCAATATTTCAGTTCCCAGGATTTTTCTCACAGTAAGCCAACAGAGAGAGATCTATGTTGCTTTCCTTTACTAAAAATTTAGATTGATCCCTAAGAAGATACTTCACCTTTGAACATTCTTGCCTCTGAGAACAAATAATTGAATTTGATCAGTTATTGTTTGTAAGTTAGTTGCTGAGACTACACTTGAACTACTTGCCACATTGTACTTATGCGGTATTTTTGCATTGTTTCTGTGACATTATCAGAAACAATGCACTTCTCATGTGAGTCACTGTAATACATTTAATCTTAGACATCAGATTAATTTCTCTCCCAAACATGAGCTTCCTATATGCAAGGAGTAACAATCAGTCCAAGGCTTAACATCTTATAGAACTACTAGAGATGTGAAAATATTCAGTTTTAGGCTTGGAGAGGAAGTTATTTTCTCTTACTTAACTATACATACTTTTAGGGTAGCTCAAACTAAAAATTCAAGACATTATGCAGTTATTCACTTCTCAAAACTTTGAGGGAAAACAAAAAACACAAATATTTGATTTTCTGAGAGTGGGCCAGGAAAATACAGAAACATTTTCTCAACTGAAAACTTTACTCAGAACAGCTTATATGAGAAATGTTGATCTTGTAACACTCATCTGCCACACAGCCAAAATCTAAATGGGTTCTGCACATATCAAAAACTGTATCTGTGAACTCTACCAGAAGAACAGTTCTCAAGGAACTGTCAGTCATGCCAGGAAAGCCACAGGAAATATCTTTCCAAATTCAACTTGTAAAATGAAATATAAAAGACATTCACAAAAGGATATATAACTCCTAAACTACAATTAATGTACCTAATTTTATTGCAAGTAAACCATCCTCAAAAATTTACAGCATATTTGAAATACTTAAAGAAATTAATTCCTATGTTTTGTTTAGAGATGATACTTTAGCATGAATTCCTACCAGGAATGTCCAGCCTCTACAAAAAATAGAGATATCTTTTCATGCTTTCAGATTATTTATTTATTTTAATTTAATCTTGAGAACTGTTTTATATCCTTACCATACTCTGTTTTGTTAGCAGTCCACTCTATAAATATTAGATATTATGTTGGGAAGACTAAATATCTATGTCAATAGAGGGAGAAACAAAAACTTAAAAAGTCTCATCTGAATAGAAAACACAGAGATGAAAAAAATGAGATGCCCACTAAACCACTTGCTGTGATCCTGTTACCTCTGACAAAGTAAGCAAGGTCAGAAAAGGATAGGTCATCCAAGAAAGCTAGCAGATACTAGCTTTTGAGACTACTTATTGTTTGTAGGGCAAGACTAATACATGAGAAACATTTCTGGAGATACCAAAATATACACAGGATAGCAAACATGAATTCTCACTGTAGTTGATTCAAGAACTCCAACATTATCTATGGAGAAGTCCAGTATTTCCAAAGTCAGAAAAAAAAATTGATCAAGAGTGGATACAGTGGAATTCAGTAACAAGACCAAATAACATCATATTAAATTAATTGTTTCATTATGATAGAATTATACTGTATTTATGTGGATATTTATACTATATGGAATTATGTTAATATGTCTGCATATTACCTATGTCTAAAGGTATCTGGGTTTGTAAGGTGGAATTAAACAAAGATGATAACAGACATTCAAAACGTTGTTTATAAGGAAAAACTCACCGATATGAATGTCTTCACTGGGAAATGCTGAGGCAATCTCTACCAGGGAGCAATCTCCAAGAGAAATGCTGACTTAGTGGTGGTCAGCCCTTAAATGAGGTCTAGAGGAGGTGGAGTCAAGCTGCACCCCTTCCAGGAGCACAGCTAAATTACTCTCACCTGTGCTCCCACAGCTGACCCGACACTTGCCTCAGCTGATTAATCAGAGGTTCAGGCTGTGATTACCAATTTCCCATACAGGGTTTTAACTGAAAATATCGTAACATTCCAAAAATAATGTATACCATTTTTTCCCCTTGAAAAAAAAAGTCCATAAAGATTCCAAAATTAGTAATCCAAGTGTTAGGAATGCTAGACTCTGTCCTGCATTCATTTTGGTGGAAGGCTTCTGCAAGCACAGCTTGCAATTCGAGCTTAACTCACAATAATTTCCAGAAGGCATTTTATAGTTTGCAGCAGCCCAAATCCACCATCACCTAGAATACTACCTGCTGCTGCCTCAGGCTTTTCTAGCACAGGTTACTTGGTCTTTACTGGTCATTACTTAGCACTGTTGATGAAATCTTAATAACTTTTAAATTATCTTTAATGTTGCTCTTTTCTCAATTTGCAGATTAAACCCATTGTGCCTGTTCAAAGTCCTGTTTACTTGGATATTTTTAAGATATCTCTTTATTTTGTTATTACCTGCTAAAGATGAATTTAAAATGCAACAAGTTAACTGAAAAGTTCCTATTGTCCAATTACCAGCTATCATACAGTTTGAAGACTTATCTAAATAATTTTTTTAAATTATTTTCCCCCCTGCAGTAGTTGAAACATTTACTGAGTAAATATCTGCCTTTTATTCCTCAGCAGGTGGTTAAATCTTTGCTTTTGTGATAACTCTAAAGGTCATCTTCATCAGGCAGCGTTAAAGAAAATCATCATTCATAGATGTTTGTTTCCATAGCAGACTAGAGAGGAGCCATCAGAATGTTACTGTGATTTTGTTACCTTTGGGGAGCTTTTATTATTTAGCTGTCATCATTAAAAATTGAAAGCAGTGGATTGGTGAGGCAAGATTAAACAGAGTTCCTACCCCTACTTATATGATAAAACAATTTTGAAAAGGAGGGTAAGGGGGGGGGGTGGGGGGGTGGGGAGTGGAAGAGGTGGAGAAAAGAGTAGATTATTAAAAAAGTGATGAGATAAAAGCCATGTATGAAGCCTTTTTAAGATTTTCCATTTTTATTCAAAACTGGATTTCTTATTCATTTCAAACTTTATACCTGCAAACACTTGGTAGGAAGTAGTCAATGCTGGCCAATGAAAAATACTATTAAGAAGAATATACCCAAAACCTTAACCTTTCCCAGGTTTAGACACTAATTTATAGGATGTAGAAAGGGCCCCCCTGAGAGATTAGGTTTCTCAGCCTACACCTTTTTGTGCTAGGTATCTAACAGTTTTCCATATTAAAGTAATGTAAACAAAACAGAACATAAAACAAACATCTCTGTTCACCTATCTCTCACCTTTGTGGGTTTTGCAGTTCAGTAGATAAAAAATTCACAGAGGAAGTGAGACATGTGTGTTCAGCCAGAACTGGGAAGGAGCAGAACATGCTGCAAAAGTCCTCAACAGTGCTCTGAGTCTTAATTTCTTCCTTCTAGGCAGCTATGGACTAATATCAAAACCATTGGATGGCACAGGGAAGAATACAAGACCTGTACATTTAAATTAATCATTCATATTTACCTGTTAGCTAAACTGATTCTTTCTAGCCCATTAATTAAGTTTCTGAAGTTGACTGTAGCTACCTAGAATTTTTCTGTAGTTGAAGGAGAGCAAGCAGCACCTGCTTCTGCAGCAGCCAGTGCCCAAGGGGCTCTGGAACATCAGTGCCTACCTGTGGAGCAGATGACAATTTTTCTCACAAATTAAACTCCTGAACTACATACTTGAAGTAGTGGGAATGCAACTGAGCTAAAGGATCTCTAAGCCAACATCACTTCTCTCATATTATCCAGGAATGTTCACATGTAGTGAGCTGAGGTCCATTCCATTCTGAAGAACTTCACGGTGTCAGTGGTCAGAAAATTCATTTATTTAGCTATCTAATGAATACTAGTGAATGACAGAATATATATGTGTATGACATTATTACTTTTTATAATGCACCTGCCAATCATGTATAGTGTAGTATAAAGTTCCGCCAACTCACAAACAAATATCCATTCCACATGCTAGCTGGAAAGTACACCACCACATTCTGTATCTGCCTCAAGATATATCAAGAAACATAACAACTACAAATCTTACTTGCCTATATTTGAGAACAAAATCAGTTTGTAAGCCACTGAGAAGAAAGTCAATGTATTCCACATATGAAAAAGTTTGATGTTTGAAGGCTTAAGGTTTCTTGGTTTATCCTGCTATATGATGTTAAAATCTTGGAGCTGCTAATTACACTATTGCTGAAACAGTAGATGGTCTGTCACAGAAAACAAACAAACAAACAAAGTAGTAAAGACTAAACCTTCATTTCTCCAGTTTACATGGATACCCAATGGTCAGCTTGAATGTAAAACGCCAGCCTTCATTTAAGATCTGTATTCTGTGCACAGAAATAAAGAATAAAAATTCATTCAGAATATTTTAAATCCTAACTATAAAAAGCTGTGGGTGTTATTTCAGACCATGGCTAACAACTGCAGTTAACTATTACTGGTTTATGATTACAGCTTCAACCAGAAAGCCTTGAGTTTTGACAGTGATCATCTGTTACACATTTATCCACAAGCTTTTGAACTAGTATGTTTCAAGGCATTCAGCAATATGAAATCTTGAAAATTAAAATACATCATGTACTGCTTTGAAGCAAACAAACAAACCAACAATGATATCTGTAGTGCAAGCTGCAAGAAAGTAAGTTAAAATGTTAAGATCTCAGAATGTTTTCTCCAATTTATCTCCTGCCTGCTCAACTTTTGAGAATGCAAAACAGGCCGAACAGATCTGTCTCATTTATCTTCATCCTTCCAGGTTTGTCAGTTCTGCTTTTTCATTTTTAAATAAATCACAGAAAATGAGATGTTTTGGGGCTGAGAGGTCAGTGGCCAATATCACTGCTCTGTATTACCATGTGTTCCCAAAATGTGGAAGCATGACTGAGAAACTTAAAAAAGCATTCCTAAAAAAATACACTACAAATCTCTAGCTGCAGCCATCTGGATCAAGAGCAGCGCCTGTCATGAACTTACATATCTCAGACTCTGAAAGCTTTTCAAGCTGAATAAATTCACATCTGTCAGTGGAACAGGCAGACTTTTATGCAGTGGAATGCAACATGGCAATTATATGCAATTGAATTATGATTAGAGAGTCGTATCTAGTGAGCTTACAGTAATGTGGGACAACTTTTTTCTGGAACCGAGAGAAATGAAAGGCACACTCTAGAATGGAGACGGATGTAAGGTCTGCTGGTAGCTCCTCCTTGGGAACTTGTCCCTTCCCCAGGAATGGCTTCTGTCTGGCATGAACCAGGCACAGCTGCCTGCTGCTGCTCCCAGGAAGCTGCTCATGTTTTTGAGGCCCAAGAGCAATCATTTGGGGTTCTTGGCTACATCTTTGCTGAATAAGATTATCTGTTTTCCTTTCTGCATTCCTTCATAATATACAGATTATATAAAAAGCAAGATACATCCTGTTCCTGAATGCTGATACCCAGTGGAAATTTGAGTCAGCAACATGCTCCATGCCTGCTGAGCTTATTTCAGAGTATAGGCAGATACCGCAGGCAGTGTGATGGAAGCTGCAGTCTGAGAGTCTGACCTGAATTTTCACATGAATGGGGCAAACCTTATCAGTGCAGTCAGCATCAGGAAGAAATTTTTCACAGCAAGGGTGGTTAGGCCCTGGAACAGACTGAGCAGAGAAGCTGTGGATGCCCCACATGTGGAGGCATACAAAGCCAGGATGGATGGAATCCTAGAAAACCTGATGATGGGGGGTTGGACTAGAAGATTTTTAAGGGTCCCTTCCGGCTCCAACCATGCTCTGGTTTTAGGTACATTCAGTGTGTGGACAGACTTGCCATTGGAAAAGGAGCAGGATGGAAGGGAATGCAAACCCCTGCTGTAGCACGGGTTGGCTTGCTGATCACTTGGTAATGAGATGGGTCTGAGTTGTCAGCAATGTTAAGGTGTCACACACACTACATGCTGCTTACATACCTAAGCATTCTCAATACAGAATCACCTTACTTTTACATTATCTTATCTATCTCCTATGGCACTGTCTCTTCTTTTGCTTCCTCAGAGTTGTGATTCACTGTATTAAATCTTCATCTTAACGTATATATGAAAATGAATATGATATGAGGTTCTAAGACAAAGAGGCAAATAAAAAGCAAAGAAGCAAATAAAAAGGCATATTTTACTTATTCTCTTTTCACTGTAGGGAAAATTGATATTTATTTATGCCAATCCGAAGAAGAGTAAAGGACAAAGTATTCAACTCTTTTTTTTTTTTTTAGAAATTACAACAATTGTGTTTCTAAAGTTTGGATATTTAACAAAGAAGTGCTTTTAACTCAAAGAAGCTGATCAAATTTATCTACCTCCAAAACATCTAACATCTTTATGAAAGCCTTGGCTTTTAAGATATGAATGCCATTATAGATGAGCATGGCACAGTCTTATTCATCTTGACAAGTTCAAGGCAATGATGGATGATTGCTGAGAGAAAATCTGTCACTACAGTTTGTACAGTACTGATGAGAAGTGCCAGTAAATAAGCCATTGAAAAAGTATGCAGAAACACTGAAATACTGTTGCATGGGTAATATATATATATATATAATCATTTTTAATAACTGTCATCAAACAATGCTAAGCTTATCAGCTGTCATAACAGAATGACAATAGATTATGCACAAAGATGTAGTCTTATAATTTTTAAAATGAGCCTTGCATAAAAAGCAAGAAATTAAAAGCTAGTATCTCTTCTAAAGTCCCTTTTTGTTCCTGTGTAGACCTGCATGAGGTAATTGCCTGGTAAAACAACCAGGGTGCTTTGTAACATTTTCATCAGTTTAATGAGACGACAATTGAATTACCATCAAGTTAAAAATGATTATGTGAGTATAACTGGCAAATTCCTGTGAACTTCTACTTCTGTTATTTGACTAGCAACATCCTGCAGGAACCAAGCTGGTGCAATGAAATGCTCTCAATACTGCATTTTTAAATAATTGATGTTAACAGCAGATGTTCCCCAGGCACAAGGAAAGCAGAGTGCATCTGTGCTGAATGGGGCTATTGGTTGGTGTGCTCTGAGCTGCCCTAAACTCCAGACTGAGAAGTAAAGTAGCTGAAACATCCTTAATTTGAATTTCGGACAGCGTGCTTCATTCTGCAGCCAGGATGGGCTGAGGAGATACAAGCTGGCTCCTGCTGTCCCCTCCTACAGCTCAGCTGATAGTCAGGACCTTGTCAGTTAGCAGAAACACATTCAGGACCTAACACAGGCTTGTACTATACCCTATGCAAAGGGAGAACATTGCTGCAGCTGGAGAGCCAGAACTATGCCCATAACAAGTATGAATGGTGATTCTGTGCTGCGATTGGGGTCATAGACTGCTACATCTTACTTTGAAAACTGTTAACTTTTTTTCATTCAAGGGTGACTTTATGCAGTGCTGTTCTTTTTAGGACATGCTAAATTAATGAGTTCAGGACAGTTACTGTTCTAAGAAACTTGTTTATTCCATAGCTGTTAAGTAATTAGCATCATGAAGAAGACTGGAATCTTCAAAAGTAACTTTGAAAGTGATTTTATTAAAAAAAATTAAAAAATGACATTTTCATCCCTTGGCTTCTTAATTCTGATGAGAATATTTTGCTTCTTGACACTGATGGCAGAAAACTCCAGCCACTTCAGTCAGGCCACAGTTACCTTTTTTTACTGAGTAAATGTTTCTAAGTCTAAAAAACAATATAAACTTCTGCTATTTTCACACAGTTTTTTTGTTTGTTTGTTTTTGCATTTCTGTCCTTGTGTCAACACTAAGTATATGAGTTCAAAGTGATCTCACAGCCAGAAGATACTGAAGCTGTTTTTGGCAATGGTAAGTATAAATCTCCATAAAATTTGCTTCTCTGAAAGTCACCACAAAGTCATTTACAAGATGGGTCTAATTATGTGATTCTTCCAAGTGCATCAGGGAAATTGTGTGAAAGCTACTCAGTTATGTCCTCTTAAAGCCATGTTTGTGCACTTTTATTTAAAAAAGCCAAAATATGTGCTTGTCTTGAAAAATGGCTCAATATCTGTTCAAGTTACATAAACTCCCTCCTTTGGAATCCTTCTCAGGACAGTTGTTGCCCATTTCCCAAACCTTGGGGCCCTGCTGCCACATAGTTACTGAGCTGTGCAATGGGAGCGGCTGCAGCATCACCATCCCAGGGCTCCATGAGACAGGTTTAGAACTGAGTATCACTGTACGCTCTTCTGGTCCATGCTAATGGTCACAATAACTCCCACAAACATGTCAGATGAGAAGTGAGCTATCACCCTACTAGTAAGAAAAAAATCACCAGTGGGCATATACAGGCTTTCATATTTAGTTCATAAAAATTTAAAGACTAAAGTTTGTCTTCAGTGTAAGCAAGAGGAGAATTTGGCCAAAGGCTATAAAACTTGTGTATTAACAATAAAAATGTGAATATCAGTATTAAGTCATTGCTATGTTTCTGGAATGTGGGGAATTTTATGTCAGACGAACAGAAGACAATCATCAAAAAGAAATCTAAAACTGCATGGGAAGTAAACTTAATATTGAAAACAAAATAAAGCAAGAACTGTGTCTAAAAAGCTTTTGTAAAATCCTATACAGACGTACTTTATCTGTGCATAAAGGGATTACACATACTAAAATCAGGATCATAGAGTATCCACATGCAGTGGAATCTCATCTCAGCTAGCCGTTACTTTTTGCTGCCAGCGATGAGTCCATCTGGTTTACAGCAGTCCCTAGGAGATCCTTGCCTTGTCAACTTCACAGCAAGTGGCCCGTGCAACATGGTGAGGGTTTAAACTGAAAGTACTTTGGAGACATGCAGTAGGATGCCAGGCACTTCTAAATTCTGTCAGAATCCTTGTTCTAAAGGTTGCCAAAGCAATATTTCACAACATTTCACAATTCATATCAGCAAGGGTTTCAAAACAGAGTTTAAAGGAAGATTATGTTACTCTGTTAGCATGAATCACTGTTGATCCAGGAGTCTAAGGCAGAAGGAATGTAAATTTGTGTATTTGGAGTTTCATAGATGGAAACTCAGCAAGATGATAGTCTGAGAAGAAAATATAACAGATATAACCTATTAACTGCAGCATAATCTCCTTTGTCCCTTCTGCCTCCAGCTGACAAACTACAGGCATTCTCATAGGAATTTGGGGGCAAAGACCTGTTTCCAAAGCATAGTGAGCTCTCTGAGGTTTCATTTTTTGGAGAATGAATGTCAAGTCCACAAGTTACAGCAGTCAACTCTTGTCACCACTGCTCTTTCTCACTTCAAATATCATCAGGAGGAAATTTGACCTTTGATTTCAGAAAAAAGACTGTTCCAGTGTCTGAAGACTGTTCCAATATCTGATTGAACCCTGAACGGACAATAGTCTAGTCCTAAGAGTCTGAACTTCGAATTGCACTTAAGCATGTAACATGATAATCATACTGTTATCTAAATCATACTGTTATCTAAATCTATGCAACAAACTACTTGATTTTTACTGATCTAATGCATGATGGCAAACAGAATCTCAGGAGTGATTATGGAAATGGAGATAATAATTCATATACTTTCCTTTGAGAGGTGGAATGACAGATATGTTTAAATATAGCTTATCTTCAGTTGGTATGAAGATGATGCTCCCCTGAGGAGGGGCACTGACTGCAAAGTGAAAAATTATAAGTTTTGTCTTATTTAACTAAAATATAAGAATATATTAATTGCAGTGAAAGTCATGTTGTATTTATTTTGAATATATTCGTTTTTTAAAAAGTTTCTAGTTCTTGAATTTCTGTGCACTCAATAAAAATATCATATTAGTTTACATACCCTGTAAGCAACTGGTACATTTTAATAACCCAGAAGCAAGTTCTTGTAGGGTTTTGTGAAACGGTGCATCTCTATACCTGATTATCCTTGCATTTATTACATGAAGCAGTCTTCTAAAATTCTGCAGGCTAAAATGCCTTTCAGCAGAGTTTAAGGTCTAGAATGGGGAACTCGGAGCAGACCCTTACTCTAATAAATCCAAAAATTGAACCCATAACTAATTAGGAAAGATCACCTTCTGCAGTAGTATCTCAGCTACGCAGCTAAGCCAATTTTCATAATTCTTTTCCCTATGGTTTAAGAGAATGGTGTTATTACCATTCCCTTGTGACTCCATTAAAATATACCAATTTGGTCTTTCAGACAAAAACAAAGATATCTCCTTTAGGAGCTGTTCCTGGAGGTCTGAGAAATTAAAAAGCCCTTCAAAATTATTATTATTTTTTACCAGCTAATTTTCACAATATTTTCAGTACTGTCTTTAATCTTTTCCACGTGACCATGAAAGAGAGAAGTATTGACGAGTCTCACAAAGCCCTGCAGCTCAGCATGCTTTCAGGAACCCAGCTCAAAGTTATCTTTATGTCCCCATGAGATGAGTCTGAACTGTAAGTAAAATTTGGATATTAAAATGCATGGCCTTTCCTACAGCTGTTATTGCTCTGCCAGTGTTTCCATTTAATAGCTCCCGATAAAAAAAAAAAAAAAAAAAAAAAAAAGCACCACTGGTAGCAATTACCTCTGCATCTATTTCAGCAGTCAGCATAATGAGCTCTGCTCTTCAGACACAAGATACCCTGTACAGAGCTGTCCCACATGTGTCTGAAAGGTACTGGCCTTAAGGCTAACAGCTTGAATGTGAGGAACAGTGATTCCTACTGTTTGTGGGGTTTTTAAATGCCATTGAGTTGTTTTTTCAAGCAACTTCATGATCTTTGATGCTGGCTAATCGATATTCTGCTACATATTTTGCTTTGCCTAAACATATTTCCTTAAAGTAAAACACTACCAGCAAACTTTTATTTACGTGTTACAACATGTGTCTAACTCAAGAGCAGGGCCATTTAGCTATTAAACAACATTATGTGAATAATATTTTTGCATGTGATCCTCAATAGAGCATCAAGAAAATCCCAGAGGATTTAAAAAAATTAAAATTCAAGTCCTCAGGGAAGGAAATAATGTTTCTTAAATTTTCTGCAATTTTTATTTAATTTTTAGCAATAAAAACACTGTATGAGACCATTTCCATGGTTTCTAAGCGACAATATATATTCTAAAATTGGTATTACTAGGAGTAATTTGAATAGCATCACTGTGGACTCCTTCATTACATAGAACTCATTAAGTCTCATGCTTGGAGGGACATAATAAGGGCTCCCAAAATAAATAAGAAATAATATTACCTATTATTATTATTGGTAGATTGTTGCTGGGGATTAATGGTAAAATAGGTCTTACTAGATGAACTGTTGAAGAAAAAAAAAAAGAGTATTAAGCAGTTGCTGCAATGAAAGGGTTATCTAAACAAAGATCTGAATAATGAAAGTATCTTACATATATAAAGTATATTGTTGGGCACCATCAAAATAAAATGCAAATGAAATGCGAGAAGCATATCTAAAAAAAGAAACAAATAATATCGGTATCAGCCTCATAGTTTGTGTCAGCAATATGCTGCATTGCTGGACCAGCAGCTTTCTTTCTACAGATGTTTTCCTTTGACCTTTTTAGTCTGGCTCTTATAAAGAGGCAGTTGTCAAATTCGCAACAAAGACGAAAAAATATGATCCTATCACATATTCTTACTACACTGTCTTCCTTTCTTGTTGTTTTCCATGTCAGCACTATTTTCTATCAAATTAGTCTTCTAATGTGATTTGTAGAATAGTAGAAGAATTACTGCAAGGAGTAAAATCAATACAGTAACATAACTTGGCATGCCTGCCTCTACTTGAAAAACTCATGCTTTTAATTCAATCTTGAGCTACAGAGTACTGTTCTCCTAATTCCCAGATCTCTTATAAGATTAAATAATTATTTCAGGAGTATTTTTATTTAGTATTCAATGCTATTATCATTAGCCACTACACAACCCCAAATATTCTGCCCTTAACTGAACTTACCAAAATGAGCTGTAACATCTGTCATTAATAGTAATTATGAAGTGAGTCATTCCACAGATGGGTAAGAGAAATCTCTAAAATGCCTATCACACTCCTGAAAGGAGACTTAAATTTCGCCTATAGGTTTTCTTATGCTTGTGTTTGTGTAGCAGTCTTAAATCTCTAGATTAATATACTCACAAACCTTCTCTTAGTTACCATCAGCTAATGCTCTAAATGACACTTCTGAGTCATAATCCTTCCCTTAACAGCTCCTCAGGACTCAATTTTAATGATGTTGTTGGGTGATCTAAATTCAGTTTTCCATAGTTAGTGTAGATATTTAGATTATGATTAAGATGCCCAGTGTTCTCTGATACATTCTCCGGGAACAATCACCCTCAAGGAGGCGAGAATAGGGCAAAGGACACTCACATGGTTCTGCAGCGGTGGCTGTAGGCCAAGCAGGATATTTTAATATGTCTGAACAGTAACCAGATGCCAGTGATTAGGGCAAGCAAATTTCACCTTTTGTAATGAAAGCAAAGATGGAAGAATAAAGGAACTTGGCCTGCTTGCTCACCTTCAAAAAACTGTCTTTTCCAAACGTTAAAGAATATGGAACACTGAGTCCACAACAGGACAAATAGAAACCTTGGTTGTGTGTACCTGGCAATAGCTGATGATAAGTAGGAAAGAGCCTGTGAGTATCTAGAAGCAGATACACATGAAGTGCACATAGAACACAGTGGAGAAAAGTTAGCAAGGTGCAGGAATTGTAATTGAAGACTGATAAGACAGCAGAAATTTAGAATTATATTAGAGATATCTTCCTGATCTGGACAAAAATCAAGTTGTCATATTAGCCTTTCAAAAGCTGCATTTTGATCCCTATTGTTTGAGACCCTGTTGTTCGAGTGGATAAAGCTTGGAAGGCTTTATGGAGAACAACCTTGCACCAGAAAAAAATAGAGACTTCTTGACCTGACAGACTTTTTCCCAATTCTTCTCACTATGTTCTATACAAGAACATCTGGAGGCAAATTTTCTCCAGCAATTTACTTCATTAACAATGTGATTCTTCTGTATCAATTACTCTCTGAGCTTTGTTCACCATTCTTAAGATCAGTTTGGTTTGTGTACAGAGATACAGTTTTCACAGGAACTGAGAATCAGGGGATGAAAGCAACTGAAGTACATATCACTTCAAAAGTATTTTGCACACACCTCGGGATTCACATGAGACGTTGGTGGGCGGCATAGTATCTCATAGGTCCAAGCTCTTAGGTAGCCTATAGTTTCCTGACAGATAAACCAGTTCTCTTGACTTATTAAAGATATAAAACACAGGGAGAGGCCAGAAAGTGAACTCTGCTTCCTATGTTCACCTTTGTTTCTCATACAGGAATTTCTCCTAGTGTGAAGACAAGATTTTCAAGCCTGTGAGGAACAACAGTAAGCAAGCTAAGAAGCACACAGGTTGCAGGTAATGTGCTTCAGCTTCTCATACAGAGGCAAGCTGTCTCTAAGAATTCACTAACTTTTCAAGATGCTCAGCTGCCCACAGAATCTTGATCCGTGCTTGTGTGCCAGGGCTAATGGACAGCTGGGCAGCCACTTGTCCCAGTGCCCACCAATGACTCTTAATTCTTGCTGAGTTTCTGCAGGCTGCACAGAGCAGAGCCAAAGGCTTCTACCCCTGCTTCAAGTAATCATCTATGATTCACCTGTCTCCAAAGTCAATGGCAAAGCATGGCTTTAAAAAGAGCTATCTATATTCATATCTAGTAAACTGTACTGTGACAAGGTATACAACAGTCCATACTAATTAACTGCTAACATGCTCCATCACACAGTTTTAACCTTTGTGGAGAGAATTTCTCTCCAGCAACACCATGGCAAAACAAAAACTGCAAAGTGGGGAAAGGCATCTTACTTTGGTGGAAAGACAGTTTGGTCATACAGATGCAGGCCATACTTGCCCTCAGCTACCTTTGATAAATAATACAGGTGTTACTGACAGAATTTTAAGGACCTGAAGAGACAATACAGCTGCTTCTATAAGCATTTTCTTTCTCCCAGTTGAATACTAACACTTGCTGAGAGTGAGACATCCCTGAATCTCTGTGAATTGAATAAATGTGACTCTCACGTTCGGATGCTAAATGAGATATACTATGGACAACAATAAGTATGGTAAATAATAGTTTTCATTAGCAAACATTATTAAGTTTGTGGATTTGTGTATTAAAGTCAAACCAGACTACGGAGGGTACATAAGCAATTAAAAGCAGAATTGGGCCTTAAGCTACCAGAGTGTTGTAACTCATGACTTCCAAGTTACTTTCACAGAACAGAACAGCATTATTAATATTAAGGCTAACCTTTGCAGGACAGTACTGAATCTCATGCTTCAGGGCACAAGCTACCATAAACCCAACACAGAAAAGTAATCAGCTATGAGTATCAAGCCCAAACACTTTCCTCTGAAGACTTGGTGCTTGCCATGACAATCAATCTGATTATCTGTTTCCAGACAATTTAGGTATTTACTTTTTAAAAGAACTCTCCCCAGATTAAAATTCTGTATACACTTTCAAACAGAGCCTACTGTTCAGTATAGCAATGATTTTAAACTCAATTTAATGCAAAAGTATGACACACCACTTCTGTTGCAGCCAGCCTTTAAATGATGCAATATAATAAGAAAATTGCCTTCTGTATAGCCTGATAATTAATTATATGAGTAGTCAGGCAATTTTCCAGCTACGTTTTAATCTGTGAAAACATTTTAATCACCTTTAAGTTGGTAGCCCCCATGCAAGTATTGCTCATGTAAGGTGAATTTCAGTTTTGTTTATAATTTCAATCCCTTTTAATTGTCTCATCTAAATGTACTTTTTTTTTTTTTTTTTCTTTAGCAGTGGCATAAGTAGTTATGAACGAATGGTATACTTTAGGGTCTTTTTTTTTTTTAGTACAAGTCACCTGTGAATTATATTTTCCTTAATACTTGATTGAAGACCTACCGTTAGGAAGACTATAATAAATATGACTTGTTATCAGAATACAAATGGAATATAAACCTATGCTTTAAAACCGAGTAGACCTCTGGGAGGAGTTAGACCTTGATATATATTAGGTCCCTGAAGAATGTAAGGCTGTGACAAACAGTTCTCATTACCTATGCTCTATGTTTTATCTGTTGTAGACTTCAGGGCAGACAGTCATATAGTTACGATGAGCTCATTATGAAGTAAGAGAGGTAGATACAATCCAATAAACACTTATACAAACTTATCTTCATTCAAAGAAGAATTTGAATGCTCAGACTTCTTACAGAAATTGTCATGAGTTCATTAACAGAAGCAGTGATAATATTTTGGTTGGAGGGTTGTTACTGCAGCCATCACTCACAGCAAGTTATCTCTCCCCTGAGCTCCTCAGATGGGAGTGAAGCTGAAGGAATGACGGCTCCTGATAATTTTCTCACCTGAAAACACAAATTTAGCTCAACTATAACAGATTGCGTAACTTCATCACCACACCAAATTACTTCATTAATTTCTAGCAGCAAACCTTTTAATGGCCGGAGAATTCTCCATCTACTGTTGCAGGATGGTAGGACTTCCCTGACTACTGCAAAATCACCAGCATCAGCTGTATGCATCTCTGGAAGAGCCCAGCACTCACCAGTGAGCATGGCCAAGTAACCTGCATGGAAAATGGGGTGGAGAAAATTGTTCTGTCAAAATAATATAAAAAAAGAAACCAATAAGAAACGCTCTATGCACGAAGTTGCCTTAAAGCAGGGTGGTGAGAAAACAAGAAGAGTTTCATCACAGAATGTCTAAAAGGCAGATGAGATCTCTTCTATATCAAGGTTTCAGCAGTTTGCCAGACAGTGGCTTGAATGAAAACAGGATCCTGCACTATAAAACAAGGATCCAAACCACCTGCTCATGGGGGCATTTATTAATTTTAATTGCCTGAGAAAGCTCATATATTTCTCTTGTGTTGAAGGAACTTCAGAATAAGTTGTCAGTCACCCTAAAATATTTCCTTTATTTATGTTTTGAGCCACTTTCCTGAGTTGTGAGGAGGCAGAATAGTTGGAGAAGGCTTGCATGTATTATGCTGCTTTGGGCAGACAGCATTTTGGTCTGTATGTCAAAAGAGAATGCATCTTTTGGGAGTTTTCCTGAGTTACTTGTATTTCTCTCCCTCTTTTTCTGTTGTTGGTTGTGTTTGTTTTTTTTGTTTTTTTTTTAAATTTTATTTTTTTTAATTCTCTGCTATATTTTCTAATATTTTACTATCTCACATAGGAAGATAAGAATAGCAGAAAGGTAGAAATGAAGGAAAATCCTGCCAATTCTAAATCCATTAAGATGCCAAAAAAAGCTAGCAGAGGGAAGCATGTGACTTGTAAGCTGCTCTTTAATACAACACAAGGTGACAGTTGTTATCTGAAATATCTCACAGAAAGAAAAAAATGAAACTCCAGGCAACATCTGACTGATGGGAATTTCCATGAGTTTTATGTGTGGATCAAATAGAATGCATTCCTAAAGAAATAGCAAGAAATTAACAGTTTTGTTGTTGTTGTAGTTGTAGAAATGAATGATGCACATTTTTATTTCCAAAGAATAAAACTTAAAAGCATTTGGTTATCACTCCCCCTTCCCTTTTTATCAAAATCTGATATCACAGCCTATTCAGCAAGCACTTTCTACCCTCAGATCAAGTTTTTGCACTTGCCTTTTCAATAGAAATTTGTCCTCCAGGGACCATTTTGTTCTCATTGTGCTACGTCTCAATCAGCAGCCTGTTCGCTGTGGAGACTCAGTTTGAGTTCTTGCTTCATCTAGTCACACTCAATTGAACATAGACTCTGGCGATCATTCAAGGCCACAACTTTCTTCTGACAGCTCTGTGGAAAAAGTCCAAAACTCACGCAGTGTCTGACGTTCCTATTTCCCTGAAATCAGAGTTCTGTACAGTGCAGTGAGATGACCTCCTCTTACTTTCCCTGCCTTACACTCACATTTTGACTTTCTCAAACACAAAGCAAAAATAATCTGTAAAATATGATGCAGCATAATAAACGCAATAACAAAGGTTAGAACAAAGACTGGATACTCACAAAAAGTAGATATGGACCAGTTTGGTATCTTACCACCCTTCAAATACTGAAATGACATAGACTTCTGAGATACTTCAGAGTTCTGTTTCCAAAAATTGTAACTTACTGAATCTGTTAAATAATAAAAAGAGCCAGCTGTTACACAGCAGCCAAGGAACTCCTAAATGCTATATATAATTTATAGCAAATATTTTGTGCCTGGAGGAAAGCAGAGGCACTGCCTATAGCTGAGGTGGTTTGGCACGGCTAGAAGGCATGCCAAAGACCATAAAAATATTTCTTTTAACTTTCTCCTCTAATACTTTCTTACATTACTTTAAAAAAAATCAACCAACCAACCAACAACAACAAAAAATATTCCTAAATAACTTTCCAGAAAACTTTGCAGTCCATTTCATAGCACACCACTGTCTGCAACTGGAAGAGGAACAAACAAGGCCAGTATACAGCATTTAGAACTTAGAATCATAGAATCACCAAAGTTGGAAAGATCTAAAAGATTAGCTTCTTCTAATAGCTGCTGGAAGCCAGTGAGTTTTCAGCCATGAGTTTTAAGATGAGTTTTAAGTCCATGGTGAAAGTTATGCGTGCTAATACACATGTAACTTAATAACATAAATGTCTCCTTTGTGTACATTCTCAAAAGACTTCAGCCTTTTCCCCTCATCCATAACTTTAAATCAGTTTTAGAACCCTTTCATCAGTAAAAAGAAAATTACTGCTTTGAACTTATCAAGCAAAACTGCAGAATAGTGCACAATTACATCTTGAAAATGAATACTAAAAAAGCCCGGGAAGCTCAATACTATAATTTAAGTGTAAAAAGTATTAAGTCAATGCCTTATGTTCTCCCTTCATCAGAAATATCAATTGAAACATGGCAAAACAGAAGAATGGTCCAAATATAGTGGAAATCAACTAAAATAAATTGTGCAAGAGAATAACAGAAGTGTGTTGAAGTTTGGCTGTTCATATGTTGACCTGAGAGGGGAAGGTAAGTATGCTTTATCCAGAACAATAAAAGGGAAATAACAAAGCAGGGATTTTTGTTCTTCCTAGTCCTACCAACAAAAGTATTTTAGAGATATTAAAAATAAAAAATAGAAAACATGCACTAGGTCATGTACTCCACCCCCTTACCAGGCCAAGATATTCTGACTGACATACAAGTCATTTGGAAAAAAACACATTTTTTCATGGTTGCAGTATTAGCTTGCTTAAGTACTTTCACTTCAAAAGTACTGAAATACAAGGTAAAAAATTTCATACTTTTATTCTATTGTTCAGCTGAAGATTTTTTGTAAAAGAAGTTTATTGAGGAAGAAGCATCAGTTCATGCTATGAATACTATTTTTGCAATGAAGGAAGCCTGTTTATTTATTTATAAATGACAGCTTAGATTCTATTAAGTACAGAGTTGTCAGGCAGTGATAACCAGCTGACTCACAGGTACCAGGACCAGAGCATTTCCTGGCAGCAAAATCCTGCCCACACAACCTTTGCAAAGGCAGAAATCAGCCTGAATCCAAACTTTACCATGTCAGGTCAATTTGTAGATTTTTGGTGCTTCCTCTAGAATCACTGAGCTAAAATAAATAAATAAATAAATAAAAATAAAAATAAATGCAGTTTTCTCCCCTTTGGCATTACAAGGATGGACGAGAGTAAACATATCATTTTGCTATATGTTTTTCTAATATCTAAGACTTTTACTGAGGATTTCACCCTCAGCTAATGGTGACCAACCTTTAATGTAAATAGCCAAGCCCTCTAATAGGACATACCCTAGCACGCAGTGGGACGCTAGCTCACAAAGTGGTGCAGAGAACAGTCAGTCTGCATTATCTTCGTCCTGCTGAATGCTCATTATCTTATACAAAACTTCAATAAATAAGCCATTCAATGAAGTATTCTGTGCTTTTTCAGAATGTATACACAATCACTAACAGCAAACATCATACTTTAGTATAGATACTGGGCAGCTATTTTAGTTTGTAAGAAATAGAACTAATTAGCAGGAACTTAAGGAAGCAAACAAGAAAGTTATTACATCTGCTTACAACAGTTAATGATCTAAAGAGCTAATCACCATATACCTAATGCATCCAAACAGCACCCCTGCAACTGCTGATAATTTGTCTTCCCATTTTTAATATGTATGCTTAAAAACATTTACTTCCAGCAGTACAAACAAACCTTCCTGGATCAGAATGATCACTCTGCAAAGCAGGCAAACTAAAAAATACATAAAGCTCTGAAATCACAGAATGAATGCTAATCTGATGTCAGTTTTGTTGCAAGATTATAGGACATGTAAAAAATATTTATTATTCTTCACATAATGTTCAAATGGGGTAATCTGTGAAGACTGAATACTGTGCTGTTGTAGACAATATGCCATTTGTATCTGCAGCTACTCAGAGAACAGAACAATTTTTCCGCAGATTATTTATACAGTACACAGAGAAGAATTTGAAGTGATTGAAGAGGCTGCCAAACACCATACTTTGCCTTCAGGATATAGATGATACCTTTAATATGGGTGAAATACTAATTAATCTTGAACTGTTGGAGGATGATATATTAAAAAAAAAAAAAGTGCCTTAGCCTGACAGCATTTTGGGAAGGCAGACAATTAAAAACTGAGCCTCAGTTTTCTTGGTAGGACAGCCCACATAGAAATAAATAAATAAATACGAGATGAGAGAGTTTAATACACAGCTGAAAGAGAATTTAAGTACCATTTCAAATGTAACTTGAAATTCATTCTCTACTGCAAATATTATAGGTAGCTATAGGGCATCCAGCTGAGCTTGACAGAACCCACTGTTCCAGGCTCTTGAAAGAACATTTAACTGGGAGAAAATACTGCTGTATGCTTTTTACTGTAGTATCACTTCATTGCAATAAATAATCTGCTACTTTCTAACAGATGCAACTTTTATGGCAAATTACTGTTATATTCTTCAATTTTCCCAGAGAGCCATCAAGATGTATGCAGCTCTTAATGGAATGACAGTCATCTTTGCCATTTCACATAGATACATACCTATCATTACCTATTCCTTATCATGTTTAAAATTAGAATACAAATTTCTCAAGACAAGGACTATATCAACATAGCAGTCATGACCTCAGCCTGAATGAAACTTAATTTGAAGATCCAGTGCCAATGACGTGTCATCCAAAATCCTATGTCAGTAGATCAAAGCTGGAACTAGTAGCATCCAACCATCAAACTCCAGCATGGAGCACAGTAAAAACTAAATTACACTGCTTTCCAGTTGAATTTTGCAGCTTGCTCTGTACTTAGTGTCTAGATTGCTTCCTGTAAGTGAGCTAAGAGGTTTCAAGTGATTGACAATAATCAAGCTCTTTTGTTCTACAAAAATGCCTGGCAATTTCAGGAGTTGTGTGAGTAATAGATTGCAATAACAATGTGTGAGATCTGGGGCCAGAGTGTGGTGCGTACTGGTAGGCACTAAATCCACTCCTAGGTACTGAACTCTAAGACAGACACTGGACCTGAATGGCTAATGATAAAATCATCTGACTTTCTCCAGTTGCCTTGATTGAAGACATCATACCTCAGAACCTCAAAATGTATCTGCCAGGTATTTTTTTTTTGTAACAACCCTCAGGCAATGCAGGGGAAGACAAGGCAGAAAAACATGGTTCAGTCACCCATGACACCAGGCTCTCTTAATTTCCCAGTATAAAGAATTCAGCTCTATCCTTATTTTGTGTCACCTTTCCCTGTCTTGCACTAACTCTTGCCATACATGACACAACCTGAAACACACTTGCAAGCAAGTCTGCATTTGCTTTGACATTTGAAATGTTTTCTCTCCCGCACACAGCATCCGGATTGGTGCCCAACTCATGGTTAAATCACCAGAAATCTGATCACTGAAAATTCTGAGTGGTGGTTCCAGATAGCAGATGTCTAATGTGCCTGTATGTACATATTTTTTAGTATGAGTCTACAATGGAACTCTTCAGCCTTGCTTATGCTACTAAAAGCACCTTTTTCTATGGTTTGTTTAATTATGCTTTAATTTGCAACGGAGTCATAAAACTAGCAAATTTACTGCCAGAGTAGAAAAAAAGATCTGCCCTCGCAGGTCTTGTATTTGACCTCAAATTTGTCTTCTTTTTCCTCATAGCAATACAACATCACGTCCCCACTATCTCATTTTCAGCTGCTCAGCATGACAGTGAGTAGTAAGGCCACATGCTGCTAAAACAGACAACAATCTTTTATTTATCATTCACAAATCTCCAGAGCTTCAGTACTGCTCAGGTTTACATACTTCTCATACAAATTATTTAACACTTAACTGTTTGGAGGATTTACAATGAAAGCAGACACCAGATAATTCACAGGGCAACTCACCGCTGTTGAATAAATCACTTCTTTCTGCAGTTCTCACTCGCCACATTTTTGTATCTCTTTTATCTAGATAGTAGGCTCTATATGAGGCATCTTTCCTACCAATATTTCTGGAAGATAGAACAAGCACAGTAAGTAAATGTTTAATTTTGGAAATTGCCAGCCTAGGATACATAAACACTGCTCATCCAATGATGCAAAGAGGAAACATCACTCTGACACACATCACAAAACACTGACATCACTCTTCTGTTACTACTGGCCTTTCAAAATTCTCTGGTTTAGTTTCCTAACTTTTTCTAGCCTTGTTCTAGAGACCATAAATAACTAGCTAAATAACTAACTAAAACTGAGATACAGATTGAACATTTTACAAACTGAGCCTATGGAAAGCTCTCTTTCTTGTAAAATCACACAGTGTAACTTCAGTATTAACTGTATTATTTTTTTCACAGAACCTTACAATAAAAAAAACACAGCAAAATATATTAAAAATACACCTATGTTGCTACTTTCCAATCAGTGGAAAAAAAATTCTTAACTAGCAGAGACAGTGAAGGATTCTTCTTTGCTGTTATGTCATTGATTGATAGGTATCATTTCAAGAGCTCAATAACTCACTTAGATGCTGTGAGGTTAATTACTGCTGGTAAAATACTTCACAGTTTCTGAACAGAAGAAATTATATCCCATTCTAAGTGCTTGAGGTTAATTTGCCCTGGGGTTGGTATACAAATAGCACAAAATCCCCAACTTAATCAAGATGGCCAAACAGACTTCTGCTGTAATAGAAATACATGATACATTTAAAATACAGTCAGTTTTTAGACTTGAGCAATGCTGCTCATAGAAACTGAAATAGGAAAAATCCAAAAGAGATGAAAAGAGAAGCCAATGTATTTCAAAGAGGAAATTAAAACACTGAGAATTGAAAAGACCTCAAACATCATCAAGTTTAGGCTCCTAACATCAGAAGCGACATAGATAACTTATCTCGTCTGTAAGGAAATTAAATAAGAGCAATTAGTATTTTGGTGCTTGCTTCTCTACTCCTGTTTCAAGACTATACTGGAATATAAGTCCTATAGTACTTCTACTTTTTAAAGTTTACTGGGACCTATTGCTACTCTTATGTTTTGATTGCTCTACTTTGTATCTTAAGTAATACCTTTGTGTTAAGCTACTTAGATTCCTGATGTCATCAACATGCCTTCCACAGAAAGAAATCCGATCTTCCTGTGGACTCAGGACTTCTAAGTAGAGTTCTTTCAGTCTCCTACCATAAGATAGGTAGGATCTGTCATCCTGATCATCATGCACCCTCTTCTGTAAAACCTTTATTTTAAAAGGTCACTGTTTTTTATCTACAACCTGCACTTATTTCCAAGTATCAGCACATTTAAAATAGTAAATGACATAAAAACAGAGATCAAGCTGGAGCAGGACTAGTAGCCTGAAGTTATAAACAGCTCTAGCTGTAAAAAGGTTAAGGGAAAGAAGCACCTGCAGTAAAGAAAGAAGATTCTGAAGTCACCAGGCTGTGATTTAGTGCTGTCTTTCAAAACCAAACATATAATCTGTAATGATAATGACAAAGGCATTTGTTCTTGTTAGCTTTTATAGGTTTTGTTTGTTGTCTTTTTGTTTTGTTTTTAACCAGAGGAGTTATACACATGAAAGCTTGCTGGTATTCTTGGAATATGACTGGCCAGTATTTCACCAAGGCCTTTTACAATGGCACAAATACTTGAGCAGTTTCTGAACGTTCACATTCTAGGAAGACTTTATTCTTTTTCAGAGCTACGTCACATAATTACTCTATGATTAACTGTGTCTCTGTCTTTATCACCCATTTTCAATTTACAGTAGATTTCTTATTAGCAGGTCTTAAGTACCTGACACTGTACTAGAACATTTCATTCCATTTCTATTAATG